>NW_026260222.1:0-46861 GCF_024291825.1 Alternaria postmessia | reverse complement strand
CCCCCCCCCCCCCCCCCCACCCTCCGATGCTGACAAGCAACACCTTCCCGAGCCATCGAACAGGGTTCCTCTCGGCACCGTTTTTAGCAGGCGTTCGTGCCCTGGTCTGCAACTTGGGCAACCATTAATACGGCATGGACTGAGCTACACATCACTTCCCTGGTCACACAAAAGCAGGGCAGCATAGCACCCATGGATTTGAACAAGGCGTAAAAGAGACGGACGTTGAAAGGGGCCAGGCTCACACAACGTGCAATGACGCGCAATGGGACGTTCGAGAACTCTTAAAAAGCCGTGAATTAACAGTAGTGATGATCTAGCGTCACACTACACCTTGAATCTTGGATATGTGCCGGCCATCATGTCCATCGAGGATGGGTTCAAACTAATTACATGGCATCATTGCCACGTGCGGAGCCCCAGATCTTCAGTATTCCATCGTTAAAGCCAGCGCCGCTCTATGCTATTGGGGTATCGTTTGAGGTTCCAGCCTCCAGTGTCATGCCGTAGAAGGTGGCGTATGACGCCATTGGTCGTTAAGGATAAGTCGTCTCAGTAGTACGTTTGGTATAGTCTGTGATATGCCACAAGAAATCGCTCCGCCACAAAATGCTCAAGTAGGTCTAGGCATGCTGGGATCCATAGCTTTCGAGAAGAGTGCGGCTTTTAGCTGACGGTAAGCCTCGATGGCAGCTTCGCGAGATTGAGCCTCGGATTCGGATTGTGGAGACGAATACGACTGATGTCTGGGCAATGAAGATGTCCATGTCGATATGTTGGATGCGTGCGCGGGCGTCAAGAAGGGGTGCGACGACTGGTGAGTGGCGACAGAGGCCATGATTCTTGGAGAAGGGGTAGAGGATGGTTGAGAGCCGGTTGAGCTTGGAGCACGAGAAGACATGTTGTTATGTTGGAAAAGAGGGATCTGGCAACCCATATATGATCTCGCAATAATTTGTCAAACGAGATACGAAAATAACAAATTTCCAAAGTCGAGTTGCGACTCTGAACTCCGAAACGTGCTCCGGCACGATTACGACTAGGGCTTGCAGGATGGCGGCTTCGCCAAATTGCCCCTCCGAGACATTCATGCCTCCGACATGATGATAAGAAAGGTAACCTTGTTGGTGCCGTCAATGACACGACAATCAGTGAGCAGGTACGCAGAGGTTGAGCGGGAGATCGTCGCGAAGCATCGTCTACCCAATAGCAACACGGCGACCAGGGATGTGCCTGCTCTGGGTTCCGGGGTGCTAGATGCCACGAGGTAGAAAATCGTATGTTGTTTGACAAATCCCAGAGAGTCGGGAAACGCCAATTTCATCGGGCGCATATGCGAGAATGATTTGTGACTTACCGGCCATCTGGTGGTGTTAATTCCAAATCCCACATACGTAATCGACGCTAACGGCCACTAGTTCCTCCGGTCTCACCTCCTCGAAACGCGACTTTAGCGACATCTATGCAAATCTCGCGTACACCTGTAGATGCTCATGAGCTCGGTCCGCCAGCAAACCCACGCCTCGCGTCTAAAGCGCCTCAACCGTTCGTATTGTCGCTGATCGCAAGCCCTCGGTTGCACGAGCACACTTCTTTAGGATTTTGACACGACATCGAATATGGAGACATCTCGACCCTAACGACGTGCCACATCTCTCGTCTGTTAGCAAGCCCAACCGTCTGCTCGAAAACACGAGTCTCTGAATAAATTCTCATCGTCATGATCGCTTGTTTGTTTGGCTCTTGTAAACAAAAGCACGTAAGGCAATAACACATACGGGTATCTCCCCACAGCGCACACCGCTTATCACATGTTCACCCAGCCGGGTAAGGCTCCACTCAGGCAGCCACCACAGGTTTGCTCCTACAGAAACGTCGGACTAAAGCAGTCTGCGGTGACAAATTACTGTGCAGCAAAGTGTGTGCCAGCTGGGACTCAGTCTCCACAACTGTACAGTGCCAGTAAGGTTGTTGAATCAGTCTGAAGAGCAACGTATACGTGTGTCGAATCGCGAATGTCTTATCTGTTAGCATCGGCCCCATGCCACCATAAAGTTGGGGAACAAATCATACAAAGAAACTAAGGTGCAATTGAATATCCACTGCCATTAATTCCATCTTCAGTATCGATATCTGTACCCGCATAGTATCGGCAACTTTCATACCCGATATCCGATGCACCTCAGTCCAGCTAAGTTCAAGTAGATCTTCTAGCTATTTAAGTTTCCATGATCCCGTGTGGCACTAGGAGATGACGCCTCAGGTAAATTCACAAGCGCAGGCGGCTCAAATAGTGTCCGGATGCGACATCTGACAGCACCTGTTCTTCAAGCCACCTGATGAATCGGTCCGATCTTCCATCTGTTAACCTATTCACCTTCAATCACATAATCGCGCTAGAATATTGGATACAATTGTTGCTCTTGGCGTTATACAACACGTGGCCTATGAATGTTATGGAGTCAATGATGGCCTACTACTCATACTGCTAACAGTAAAACCAGCACTAAGCAGTTTTGCGATGGTCGCAAGGCTTCTGTATGTTTGTTACAACTGCGACTTGAGCGCACGGCGCCTACGCAGTATTCACTTTCCGTGAGCGTTACAGTATGCACGGTTACTATCCTCAAACGGGATAATCTCATAGTAGGATCTAGTGGCTGTTCTAAGTGATTTCCACACATATCGCATGTCTGGTTCAGCACGTGCCGATTCCACTAGTGAACCACATTCCAACATAACGCCTGTCTCATGGTCTGGGTTGGTGATCATTGTCATTGTATCCCACTCGTCTGTTTGAGTATGTCAAGATTCAATTGTGGCATGTTCTTCAATTCGGTGGGAAGAATATTGCTTAACGGCATTCTTTTTTTCATATCCGCACGCATTGTACTAGGATCTAAGATTCATATGGGAATATGGTTGGTAGAAGACCTCGGTGGGTCTACCGATCATAGCAACCACAACCACAATGCCCCTTGTTGCACAAAGATTCCGTCCAGCCCTGGTTTGCATTTTCGTCAGGTAAAGGCGACTAGCTGATTAGGACCCTTCTTGAGACCACAACTACTGCACTGCCTGGCTGTTGTGCAAACGCTCGAATGCGCCCACTTCAAGTTTCACCTGAACACACGTCTCCTCATCTTCAACATGCATGACCAATCTCCAAGTTGGTTCGTCCTCAAATTCAAAGCGACTGCGGGCATACGCCACGAGACCCTGGTTTCTACCGTGACCTTCACCGCCCTTGCCTTGATCTAATCGTCGTAGATGTTGTCTATCGGCTTCACGGTGTTGGTCGCCGGAAGCAAGATGCTCACTCGAATCTTCCTAGAGGGTGGGAGGCTGACAGAAATGTAGAGTGCAGTATCCATGGCGATGGTTCCAGGCGAGGAAGTTTTGAATCACCCTATCTTTCCGCTATGCTGAAGATAAGTGATGCTCGTCACGCTCCGTACGCTGATCGTTTGCAGCTTATACTTGCCCAGACTATCCTCTGCCATCTGGCGACTAACCTCGCTACGCCATGATCCTTTCAGAAATCGAAGTCAATGTCGCAGTTATCCGTGCATCGCTGCTCTTCACGCGCTTCCTTCCGGCTTTCATCTCGGAGCAGTCCTTCAGCTGCAGAAGATGCAAAGACTTGCAGAACCTGGACTGGGCTACATGTACTTCGCAGAGGCACAGATGATGACCTGCAAAACTGCCGAGGTAACAGGCGGCGAGACACTCTGGTTGCGACGAATGGGTTCCCTCCGCGGGTTGCCACGGCCAAAGAGATGGAGAGGCTGGGGAGTAGCAAGCGAAACACAATATAGCTTACCGAAGACGGGATGTAGCTTCTGCTATGACGTATGTCAACATCGCAGCTTGATACATTGTTGCGCTACCAATATGCTGTCATGACAAGAGAAGATAGGTCAGTTACGTGCCTTGGGGCATTGCAGTGTCCAAGGACACGATGAATGTCATATTTCTCCACGACTCTGGAGAGTTCGCAGGCAGATGACAAGGAATGCCCCCACCAGGCGCTAGCGCGGCAGCTTAGCTTGTCGGCCGTGCTCAACCTCAACCTGCATCCAACAACGATTGAATGCAACTCGGTCTGCGTCCTCGTTTGCGAACACGGCCATCTTTGTACGATCTTGTTCAGAAGAAGAACATTGACCAGATCTCGATATCTGGAGCTCACCCCGCCGCCGGCCCCGACGACGTTGAGCCACACCGAATACCGCTTCCCGCGAGCCCGCTGATATCACCACGAGGCGAGCTTCCCACCCAGCCGCCGCCACCTCATATCACCCTACAAGAAGCCAGTGACGACGAGAAAGACACACCGGTAGACAAGATGCCTCCTGTAAGCAGCATCAGCTATCGAGGGGCATGTGGCGCATGCAGCTAATTCGTGGGCGCAGAAGCAACAGAAGAAGCAGGAGCAGAAGTCGGAGGGCGAGGAGCATGGTAAGCTCGAGCACTCTACGCACATGTGCAAAGTCTGTTGGAAGACATCGCTAACTCTGTGTAGGCGCCATCTACTCCATTTCTGGGTACGTCACCACTGTACAGTGCTCGAGTCGCATACTGATCCACCCAGCCCTGTCATCATTGCCGAGAACATGATCGGATGTGCTATGTACGAGCTTGTATGTTGATTGAAATGCGCTGAGATGGGAGAATGCTGACTCGTCTAGGTTCGTGTTGGTCACGACAACCTCGTTGGTGAGGTCATTCGAATCGAAGCCGACAAGGCCACCATCCAGGTCTACGAAGAGACTGGTACGCACACCACACACACATACACACGGCAGGACGTGGCTAATATCGCATAGCTGGTGTAACTGTAGGCGACCCCGTATACAGGACCGGACAGCCATTGTCTGTCGAGCTTGGTCCCGGTCTTATGGAAACCATCTACGATGGTATCCAGCGTCCCCTCAAGGGTATTGCCGACGACGCGAACAGCATTTACATTCCCCGCGGCATCAACTTGCCTGCTCTCGACCGCAAGAAGAAGTGGGAGTTTACACCCGGTTCCCTAAAGGTTGGAGACCACATCACTGGTGGTGACGTCTTTGGTACTGTCTTCGAGAACAGTCTCCTCAGCGAACATAGGGTTCTGCTGCCTCCCCGTGCCAAGGGTACCATCACCCGCATCGCCGAGAAGGGTAGCTACACCGTTGACGAGAAGATCCTGGAGCTTGACTTCAACGGCACCAAGACCGAGTACAGCATGATGCACAAGTGGCCCGTACGGGTGCCCCGTCCATCCAACGAGAAGTTGTCGTCCGACCAGCCACTCATTGTCGGTCAACGTGTCCTCGACTCTTTGTTCCCCAGTGTCCAGGGTGGTACCGTGTGCATCCCAGGCGCTTTTGGATGCGGCAAGACTGTCATTTCCCAGTCTCTATCCAAGTTCTCCAACAGTGACATTATCGTTTACGTTGGATGCGGTGAGCGAGGAAACGAGATGGCTGAAGTCCTGATGGACTTCCCAGAACTTACCATCGATGTCAATGGCAAGAAGGAGCCTATCATGAAGCGAACAACACTCATCGCCAACACCTCCAACATGCCTGTGGCTGCCCGTGAAGCCTCCATCTATACTGGTATCACAGTCGCCGAGTACGTAATATTTCCTGTACGAACTGCATGTGAAACAGGCACTGACTTCGTACTCCAATCTTTAGGTACTTCCGCGACCAGGGTAAGGACGTAGCTATGATGGCTGACTCGTCGTCGCGATGGGCTGAGGCTCTTCGTGAGATTTCCGGACGTCTCGGAGAGATGCCTGCTGACCAAGGTTTCCCTGCTTACCTTGGTGCTAAGCTTGCGTCTTTCTACGAGCGTGCTGGTCGCGTCCAGGCTCTGGGTAGCCCTGAGCGTTTCGGCAGTGTGTCTATTGTCGGTGCTGTCAGCCCTCCAGGTGGCGACTTCTCGGATCCCGTCACTACTAGTACCCTCAACATTGTGCAGGTCTTCTGGGGTCTCGACAAGAAGCTTGCTCAGCGAAAGCATTTCCCGTCTGTCAACACATCGATCAGTTACAGCAAGTACACAACCCCGCTCGACAAGTACTACGCCAAGAACAACCCCGAGTTCCCCCGTCTGCGCGATCGCATCAAGGAGCTTCTGACCACTTCAGACGACCTCGACCAAGTTGTGCAACTTGTCGGTAAATCAGCTCTGGGTGACGGTGACAAGATTACGCTTGACGTTGCTACACTACTCAAGGAGGACTTCTTGCAACAAAACGGTTACTCAGACTACGACCAGTTCTGTCCGCTGTGGAAGACTGAATGGATGATGAAGAACATGATGGCATTCCACGACGAGGCTCAGAAGGCTGTCTCCCAAGGGCATGCATGGCCCAAGGTCCGCGACGCGACCTCGGAGATCCAGAGCCAGCTCCGTTCGATGAAGTTCGAGCTGCCCAGCGACGGCCAGGAGAAGGTCACCAAGAAGGTAAGTTCAGTCAACTGTTGTTATCGTATAAATGCTAATGTTCAAACAGTACGAAGAACTTCTACAGAAGATGACCGACAAGTTTGCATCGGTTGTCGACGAGTAAATGTGTGTGCTTGAAGGTGATTTTCCCATAGCGCGTCTGTCTAGTATATCTCCATGATTATAGAATGCGAATTGTACCAAGATACCAATACTGCTGCCTGAACCGCTGACGACGCTGTTTCGCGTCTTGTGACCACAATGCGCATCATGTGCGCCTGCCCCGACATCGTTGTACTGGGAGTGTCGAGATAGCTCCATGTGAATAAAAGTGGCGTATCGGAGTGATTGAGCGCATCTCCCATGTGATGCATCTGACAGTTTGGTGACGTACGCATGTCGAGAAAATGCCAAAGTCGCATTTCGTGGGGCTGAGTCGTGTGGCGTATCGAAGCTTGGGCTCTCTCCGACGTTGGCACTTGCAGCAGCTACGCAACCCGCAAGCAACAACCCCGGATCTCAGACACTTTCGCCTCCAACAACTTTGATACCACCTACACCCGTATACACGGTTATCCGCGAACACTGAGCGTATTCAAACAACCTCCACTCACGCTTCGCCGACCATGGCGACAAACCCAAATGCGTACGCACATGTCTGGAACAGCCCCTCGCATTGCGGAAAGATAACAGGTGTCCAGCATCAACGTGAACGACCCCGGGCTGATCACTCTCGTAAACAAGCTCCAGGATGTCTTCACCACAGTCGGAGTACGTCGCTCCCTTCCGCCCACTCGCGCGCAACTGTCTGCAACCCAAGCCCAAACACCCGTACTGATGCCTAAGTTAGGTCCAAAATCCCATAGACTTGCCTCAGATCGCTGTCGTAGGATCGCAGTCCAGCGGAAAGAGTTCAGTGCTTGAGAACATTGTTGGGAGAGACTTGTGAGTGTTCGCAACTGCATCAAGGCGTGAGCGGAATATACTGACGGTAGCTCTACAGTCTGCCCCGAGGAACTGGTATCGTTACTCGAAGACCACTCATTCTCCAGCTCATCAACCGCACATCCTCGCAACCGAACGGCACTACCGAAGGAGCAAAGACAACAGACCAGGAGAACAATTCCGACGAGTGGGGCGAGTTCCTGCACATTCCTGGCCAGAAGTTCCACGACTTCAGCAAGATACGGGACGAGATTGTAAGGGAGACGGAGTCCAAGACTGGTCGAAATGCTGGTATCTCGCCCGCACCCATCAACTTGAGGATATACTCGCCAAACGTCCTCACGCTCACGCTGGTTGACTTGCCCGGTCTAACAAAGGTGCCTGTTGGAGATCAGCCAAGGGATATCGAACGTCAGATCCGAGAGATGGTTCTCAAGCAGATCAGCAAGCCCAATGCCATCATTCTCGCTGTCACCGCTGCGAACACCGATTTGGCCAACTCTGACGGTCTGAAGCTGGCTCGTGAAGTAGACCCTGAGGGACAACGAACCATTGGTGTGTTGACCAAGGTAGATCTGATGGACGAAGGAACCGACGTCGTAGACATTCTCGCCGGTCGCATTATCCCATTGCGGTTGGGCTATGTACCAGTTGTCAACCGAGGACAGAGGGACATCGAGAACAAAAAGGCCATCTCATACGCGCTCGAGCACGAGAGGCAATATTTCGAGAACCACAAGGCATACCGCAACAAGGCAGCATACTGCGGTACACCTTACTTGGCACGGAAGCTGAATTTGGTAGGTTCAAGCTCTTGTGTACTTGGGCAGTCAACAGCTAACAGCTACAGATCCTTATGATGCACATCAAACAAACTCTTCCCGATATCAAAGCTCGCATCGCTTCGTCGCTACAAAAATATCAGGCAGAACTTTCTTCGCTGGGCAACTCCATGCTCGGCAACAGCTCCAACATTGTCCTAAACATGATTACAGAATTCACCAACGAATACCGGGGAGTGCTAGAGGGCAACAACCAAGAGCTTTCCGCAGTTGAACTTTCAGGTGGAGCCCGTATCTCTTTCGTCTACCACGAATTGTACGCCAACGGTGTAAAGGCCGTTGATCCCTTCGATCAGGTCAAAGACATGGACATCCGGACCGTTCTCTACAACTCGTCTGGTTCATCCCCCGCGCTGTTCGTTGGTACTACTGCTTTCGAACTCATTGTGAAGCAGCAAATCAAGCGACTAGAAGAACCTAGCTTGAAGTGTGTCAGTCTCGTCTATGATGAGTTGATAAGGATTCTCAGCCAACTTCTCAACAAAAACGCTTTCCGCAGATACCCAGGATTGAAAGAGAAGCTGCACCAGGTCGTTGTTAGCTTCTTTAAGAAGGCCATGGAGCCCACCAACAAGCTCGTAAAGGATCTTGTCGCTATGGAGTCGGTCTACATCAACACTGGTCACCCTGACTTCATCAACGGTTCGCGTGCTATGGCGATTGTACACGAGCGACACAATAGCAGTAGGCCTCAGCAAGTAGACCCCAAGACTGGAAAGCCACTCCCACCTAGTGTCCCGCCGCGGTCGATATCTCCATCGCTCGATCCTAATGAGGGCGGTGGCTTCTTTGGATCATTCTTCGCTAGCAAGAACAAGAAGAAGATGGCAGCTATGGAGCCTCCGCCCCCTACACTGAAGGCTTCAGGCACCCTTTCCGAAAAGGAGTCGCAAGAAGTTGAAGTTATCAGTAAGGCTCCCCTGGCGACGATTTTGTACATGACTAACGATATCCAGAACTACTGATCACCTCATACTTCAACATTGTCCGTCGAACAATGATCGATATGGTACCCAAGGCCATTATGCTGAACCTTGTCCAGTGGACCAAGGAGAACATGCAAGGCGAGCTTCTCACCAACATGTACAAGACAGACGAGCTCGACGAGCTACTGAAGGAGTCAGAGTACACTGTCAAGAGGCGGAAGGACTGCCAGCAGATGGTGGAGAGCTTGTCTAAGGCGCAAGAGATTGTGAATCAAGTGCAGTAGATGGGCGCATATCTGGGACGGTCTTGCTGCTAGACTTGTGTGTTCTCCGGATTTGGCATTCTACCATGGTATGCAAGGTGTTTTGGGTGCTAGCTTGTTATGTTCCTGTCTTGAGCTTGCTCATAGTGTAGTCACCTATGCGATGATGCAGGCAAAATATATATGTCGTAATCACTGTGCTCTATGTGGGATGCATGATGGTGTTCCTACCGTGTGGCTGTTGGGCGGCGTGCGGAGAACGCACAGGCCACCGAGCATCTCGAAAAGTCGCAATGGACTGAGATGCACGCCTCTTCAGCACCAGAGCGGCCATGCTGCTCCCACGAATATTTGCGCCTGTCCGCGCATCGTTAGCGACATCGACGACGTTCATCGCCCCATCTACCCGTGTTCTCGATGCCCTCCGCGTAGCCAATGGCGCCTCGGCCCCTACCCCGGTCCTCTCCTTCGTAAGACATTCAGCGCATCAGGCCCAAGGACGAGCCAACGGAGCAAAAGATGGGCCTGGAAAACGGTTAGGAGCCAAGAAGAGTGGAGGTGTGTCTCGTCAACTAGGCGTTTTGTCAGACAGGCATGGCTAACTGCAATGCAGGAGAGTATGTTATCCCAGGAAACATCATCTTCCGCCAACGAGGCACAGCGTGGTTTCCCGGCGAGAACTGCAAATTCGGTCGCGATCACTGCATCTTCGCTACAGAGTCTGGTTATGTCCGGTACTACCGTGACCCAAGGAAACACCCAAAGAGACAGTACATTGGTGTCGCCCTTGAGAAAGACCACACCCTTCCATATCCACCAAACGCGGCAAGGCGGAGACGACTAAACATGCTCGCTGTTCCCATCACATCACCCACAAACCCCTCTGCTGATGCAGTCGTTGTAACCGATCTACAAGTTGGCGACGGCACAGGCAGCCCAAGCAGCGTCCGCGATACCCCGCGCGAAGCGACAAGGAAGGGATTGACCTTGACCAAGGGCAAGGGATACGCGTACCGCGAGGCCAACTGGCAGATTGGACGTGCGGCAGAGAGAGCGGGTGTACAGGTCAAGGAGTTTGTGCCTGGCGACCGATGGACAGCGTGGCGGAAGAGGAGCACAAGGATCAAGGCTAACATGGAGAGGAAGAGACTCAGGAATGCGGGCAAGAAGACTAGCAAGCCCAAGGCGAGGAAGGCGAGAGCGTAGAGTAGTGAGACGACATACTTTGGCTTGTATGAATACATGTGTATACTGAAGACATGAAGCCTGTTTTGGCCCTGTACCAACCTGAGAAGCAATAGAGTGAGCAGATTATCAGGAAGAAAGTGTTTAGCACGGCTATAACCTTGCAGAATCCTTCCAGACCAATCCTCCTTGGTCTTCGATATAATGCCTCCCCTTTGTCCATCCCATCCATGTGCTTAACGTATCTTCACCCCCATGGCCAGGCCTCAAGCCCTTCTCGCTCCACCCACTGCCGTCCAATCCTATACCCTGACCCTCTGCAGCCGATCGTCCATCATCACCGTCCTTGATCGCATATCCAGGGGTAGACTTCAAGGTTACAGCCGGCCGTTGATCGAAACCTTGGGTCTCGAGCTCACCCTGTGTAAGCACAGGAGTGCAACATGCATCCGTACCGTCAAATATAGCCTCCCACTCCTCGCGCGTCTTCTTCTTGAATTCTAATGTGAAGAAGTCTTTGAGTTTTGGCCAATCTGCCTTGTCATCTCTATTCCCAGGTAGATCCGACGGCTCAAGGCCCATACCCTTGAGCAACGCGGCGTAGAACTGTGGTTCGATCGCGCCTACTGCCATGTACTTCCCGTCCTTGGTCTCGTATGTATCGTAAAACGGCGCTCCACCATCGAGCATATTTGTTCCCCTCTCCCTTTTCCAGACCTCCGTTTTTAGTCCTAATCGTGGCATAGTCGCCAATATGGCACTCCCATCCACCATGTTTGCCTCGACGATTTGTCCAAATCCGCTCCTTTCCCTCGCCAGCAGTGCCAGCACTATACCCATGAAACACATGGCGCCGCCTCCCGCAAAATCTCCAACTACATTGCCTGGTGCATACGGCCTCTCCCCTTTGCGCCCAAACATACTCAACACGCCCGAAACAGCAATGTAGTTGATGTCGTGCCCAGCCATTTGACTGTATTTTCCGTCTCGACGGAAGCCGGTCATGCGCGCCACGATTAACCGCTTATTCAACTTCAACAGCACTTTGTCGGGGTCGAGACCGGCCTTCTCCAACACGCCGGGTCGGAAGGGATCGATTACAACGTCGACATTCGCGACAATCTTCTTGATTAGCGCGAGGCCCGCAGGAGACTTGAGGTTTACGCATATCGAAGTTTTGCGGCGCGTTAGTTGGTCGGTGGACGGGGTTGCAGGTGCGCGGTCGAGGCGGAGGACTGTTGCGCCATAGTCTGCTAGGAGCATGCCGGCGAAGGGCCCTGAATGCTATTAGACGCTACTCTTACAGCTTTATCTGGGCAAACAAGCTTAGGGTTACCTGGAGCGAGTCCTGCGAATTCGAGGACGCGGATGTCCGCCAGCGGGGGCGGTTGATGTGCTGTTGTCATGGTGAAGTCGCTGTTGGGTACGACGTGCTACTTGGGACGATTGAAGTGATGCAAGTCAAAAGAGATTGACGCGAATCTGGTGGTACACATGCTCGACGTCGACATAGTTAGTTGTTGCGGCGGCCGGCTAAGGACGTCCGCGGGGAAGCCGAGGTGCGGATATCGCGAGCTGGAAAGCTGGGGTAGCTTCCTCGTCCGCCTTCGCGTTTGATTTGTTTGTTTGCATCCACACGCACTCGTATACCGACCATCGTTAAACACTCCTCTCACTTTAGGTCTATCGACTTGAGGCTGATGTAGTCTGGCATGCCAAATAATGTGTATTTGCCCAGGCACGATGTGCGTTTCCCCACTTTTCTACGACTGGTAGCATTAGGCATCAGCGCCTATCTGTCTGCCAGAGCGATCTGACAACAATCCAAAAGCGTCGTATAGGTAACTGTTGCTACTTTGGAGTCATAGCTCTTTGATCAACCGCTCGATAACAGACGTGGCTTCCTTCTATGATCGCGACCACCCGCTGTCCCCAACCACATCATGCCTCCTCAGTTAAGACAGCGCACATCGCGCATCAAACCTGAATCTTATGCTCTTGCTTCAAACCCCTCTTCAAGTCAAACTCGCCTCCTCATGTCTGAACATACAGAAAGTTTAGTAAACTGCACACCTCCAATCTACACCATCGATCTCTCACTACCACCACGTGAGCGCTATGTGTTAGTCGCCACTGACTACGCCCATGCTCTGCGTCAGATGCCAGTTCTCTACGACGAAGCAGTAGAGCATTTGAAGCTTCCTATTGGGTTCTTCCATCTCTTAGGCCGTATGCTCTTGCGTCGTCTTCATAGCGATGAACAGACCGAGGAACTCAGAGGAATCAGTCAGGCATGTGGGATTCCCATGTATTTACTCGTCGCTTACAACGTCTTCCTGGACCTTCTTATGGGCTGCACAAGCGGTGGCGTCATGGTCAAGGAGCCTAGAGTCGAGCCAACGATGATGCATTTCCGAACGTTGGATTGGTCCATGCCTCTTTTACGGCAGGTCATCGTACAGTTTGAGTACGTTAGCAGAACAGGTGGCGACGTGATAGCAAGGACTGTGGGCTATGTGGGGTTTGTGGGTGTACTTACAGGCGTAAGGAATGGACTGAGCATGTCACTCAACTTCCGGCCCTACCACAATACCCACGGACTGTCGGGGCCAAACATCAGATATTACTGGAATACTCTGATGGTGCTTCTGGGACGGAAGCCGAGTATCTCCAACCTGTTACGCGATTGTCTCCTACCTAGACTAGGCGCACCTCGAAGACGACAAAGGCTTTCCAAAAGGTCTGCCCAGGAAGAGGAAACACTGACATCCACAACCATTTCACCATACGATGCACCCGAACTATTCAACATCATCCCTCACATGCATACGTCAGTAGCATACCTGATATTCTGCACGGGGGCAGAAACAGTGGTTCTAGAGAAAGACTTTGAAAGTGCGAGAACTTTACGCTCTTCGACTTTCATCAGCACCACCAATCATGATGCGTCATTGGAGGCTACAGACAACCCACAAGCCATTCAGAATCATGCCGTTCATAATCAGGGTCGGAATCACAACTTCCTTAATGCGGGTATGCAAGAAGTGCTTGACGAAAGCATCGCGCGGAAACAGTGTCTGAAGCAGAAGTGGCTGGATTGGAGCCAGGAGCAAGATCGTAAAACGAGGCGAGGACAAACTGCAGCGAAAGGCATTAGCCCGGAGAAGCTAACCGAGTGGCTAATGCAATACCCCGTTTGCAATGAGGTTACACATTTCGTGTGTGTGATGGATCCAAAAGAGGGTGTATTCAGATGGGTGCGGGCTTTTGAGGAGGGCGAGATAGAGTTCCTGGATGAAGCTTAGTATTGATTAGTAGACTTGCCACCACAACCTCATGTTTGGCATTCCGAGATCTTTTATAATATGAAGTTTCGGAAGGACAGTTGTTGGTGTTCGCGTTGGTAACAATATCTTCGAAGGCCTCGGCCCAGGAGAACTAAAGCGGGAGCTAACGTTAGTGTGCAGTTTGCCACCCGTTACTCTCGATCCTCGACAATTTACGGAACAGCTTCCGATTCCCATACATCACCCTCTCCCGCGACACACTATGCCATAGATGACGATGGCGATTCAGAGGTGTCTTTAGCAGAGTATCAACGAAGATGTTTGACACGCCCAGATGGCGACACACAAGAGATCGAGGACTGGTTGTTGGACATGTAGGGAAGCTGGCTACAAGTGCGACGAGCTGAAACCTTTTTGTGGACGTTGCACAAGACTGAGGATAACTTGCAAAGGCTACGGGATCAAGCTGAAATGGCAAGACGACGGCGTCAGCACATTGGCAAAACCACCACGGAAGGGTCGGAAGAAGAAGACCATTGATCAGGTCCAAGCGCCCAGCCCGACATCGATCGTCAGCTTTGCATCAACACCGATGGCACTGTCAAGTCCTGAGTTTGTCTTCTCATCGCCTGAATCGACAAACACCATGCCTACATTGCCGCTGAACAGTCCTGGTTTGTCGTACGGCTTGTCCCTAGATGATCGATGGCTCCTTAATTACTGGGTTGAGCAGCTCTCCACGTTGATATCGGTAGCACCTAGACATGGCGTTGCAACACCATTTCAGCGACACTTGACAGCTATGGCTTACGAGTCTCCGGCGCTTAGATCAACGATTCTTTCAATGGCCGCAAATCACCTCGCATTAACCTCAAATAATGCTTCGCTACACCTACAAGGCTACCGTTTCCAGCGCAACGCCATTCGCGAGCTTCAGCAGATGATTCAAGATCCAGTAGAGATAGATGCTGAGCCGGCGCTAGCCACTGTTATGATGATGCAGGTATCAGCACGATTATTTGGCGATGACGATGAAGCTCACGTTGCAAATCATCTGATCGGTGCTAAAGCTATGATATCGAGACATGAAGGAGATGGCTGGCTTGCTTCGTCGAATGCCCGATTCCTCATGAGTCTTTTCGCATATCATGATATACTCTCATCTGTTTCGAGGGGTTCACAGCCATTGTTGGATCACAAAACGGGCTTTACCGCCGTCGAAGGAGAACAACAGCTAGAAAGCATTGCAAATGTGCTTTTGGTGGTTGCACAGATCAGTCAGCTACAGCACGCTATAAAGATGAGAAAGGCAGAATCACCAACATGCCCGGCTTTGTCGGAAGATGAGAACACTACCGGCCGGCGAATCCAGCAAACATTGCTAGCTATGGACTTCGTTGCATGTAAGCAGGAGGAAACCCAAGAAAATACTGATATCAGCTCGACAGCTGAAGCCTACCGCCATGCCGCTTTCATATATTTGTATCGGACCTGGCTTGATATAGGTGCTCCCAACCCGATAAGCATGGAGCACATCAACCAGTGTCTATCACAACTACAACAAGTCGATGCACATTCACCTCTTACATCATCACACATCTGGCCGCTTTTCACCGCTGGCTGCGAGGCGATTGATAGCACTCAGAGGCATTTTGTTCGTGTTCGATTCGAAGAGATGTATGCTGTAAAGCGCTTTCCGAGCCTGAAACGAGTCATGCGTGATATTGAGCATGTTTGGGAGGCCAAAGATACGGAACAGCAGACGAAAGGTCAAGCGGGTATGGCCAAGGTTGATTGTATACAAGTCATCCTGAAAAGAAGGGGGAGAGAAGTGGAGCTTGCCTGAAGAAGGCGTGTAACGATTGTCAATTTGGATGCACTTAGGCGAGCGTCACTTACCTTCTAAGCAGCCTGCAAGGAAAGCACTATTTCAGTCGCGTTATGTGATACCAAACTCGTACTTGATAGCTATGCCATGTCCGTTTTTCAACGTGCAAATCCAATCACACTCGCCTAGCCACGATGCCAGCCCCGACTCCAACCTCCGACTCCAAGGCTCTAACCGCAGAGCTCTTGGGCAACGTCCTCAGCTATGTCTCCAATATCCTTGAACGCGAGATTGAAGAGTCTGAGACTGGGTTTGGTGGCTACCTTCTCGAGTTTAATTCTATAAAAAGAATGAAATGTATCGTACTCCTTCAAAAGGGCAGGTGTGTGTGTGACTACTGCAGAAGCTATACGTTACAGACTCTCTTCAATCAAATGTATCCCACTACAACACACTCAGTAAACAAACGGGGAGCACGAGCTCGTTTATACACGTAGGCAAAAGTCTTGAACCTCGACCCTTCTCTGTTCATACTTTTATATCCGTGTATCTCTTTCAGACCGATCTGCGGCTCCCAAGTGAATTCAAAATCCTTATGCGCTAGATCACGACGCAGCTCGCAAACAAGTCGAAGAAATAGACCGATGGCCTATATACTTGTATGAGATGACTGAGACGAATCTCCTTTCAATGTTAGGATCGTATATCATGGTAGGCGCGCGACGACAACACGATGTACAACTCATCTGCCTGGACGCGGAACGCAACTGCAGTACGCTCCTAAGTCAATCGAGAGATGTAAGCACCTGGACGGACACGCAATTGTAAAAGCGCAAAATTACGATTGAACTTTTGCTGCTCCCGTCGCTTGAATGCTATCATCAGCATGGTGGGTCAGCCAGCATTGCAAAATCTCGCTCTTAAGGCTATTCGCTGAAAAACTATGGTGATTGTGGTTGATGGGGCATGTACCGCTCCTATGACACCGCCTGCGCAACCGAAAAAATGCGCAGCCAGCTCTAATGGAGCACTTGGTTCCTTCTCCGCAGCGCTATATCGCAATCACCCAATAGGTAAACTCGGTTCGCATCGATACAAGACGTAAAGATGCGGATGAGATAGGTGTTTGAACTGTCTGATGGTGCGTAAGGAAACAGAAAAGAAGCACGGCAAATTTTCGATGTTATCATGATATTGCTTGGCGCGCTACTCTGCATAGGTGTTAGCGTCAACCCTCCAAATGGGTCCACTTGAGGCCCCTCCCCAG
Organism: Alternaria postmessia; assembly: GCF_024291825.1. Lineage (NCBI taxonomy): Eukaryota > Fungi > Ascomycota > Dothideomycetes > Pleosporales > Pleosporaceae > Alternaria > Alternaria postmessia. The sequence continues at coordinate 29,874 of NW_026260222.1, read as the reverse complement.
CCACCTGATGTAGATTCAGCCACCTCTAGATACGGATTCAGCAGGCTCAGGTGTTCTTTATGACTTGCCCCACCATTGCAACCATCGACGGTCTATGGCGAAGGAAGCGACAGAGCTATGTACACGCAAGACCTCCAGCTGCCTGACAAACATGGACACGCAACCAGCCGTACCCCCCAGGGATGCGAGCATTGAGTACATCAGCGACAACATCTTTCAATTGACACTGACGACAGAAAATAAGGACGAGATCTTCGCTCACGGTCTCTCCAAGCTTGATGAGAGTGCAGAAGAAGCCGACTTGATTCTTCGAAACCTGACAGCATGGTGCCCGGATATCGCCGCTCAGTTCTCCAAACGTTCGTCAACAACAATCTTGGATACCCCGTTTCGCCTGATCTTCCCGGCTGATGCTCGAGAATCATTCGACAACGGCCTGTATGTGCGCCAATATGTAGCGATCTCTTACTGCTGGCACTCAGCAGATTATCCGTATCCAGGCTGTGAACCGTACGATTGCTGGCCATTTAGCAAACCCTTCGTAGATGCGATTCTGAGCGACAAGGACCATCCTCGCGAGGGGATATGGATTGATCAGCTCTGTATCGACCAGGAGGATAGTCTCGATAAACAGAAATCGGTTGCTGCCATGGACGTAATTTACCGATCGTGTATCCGGTTGTTGGTTCTGCTGGAAGATGTAACGTTGGACGAGGCAGAAACGCGACTTGTGAAGGATTGCACCGGTATTGCAATGCGATACAAAAGATCTTGGGTACCTGAACCTGATGTCAGGCACCTTTATGTGTCTGTATGGCGTAAGGTGGAGAAAGCGCGATGGGTACGTGTATATATTAGAGATGTATCTTGGACGTACACTGACTTTGCGCCCACCTCATGTAGTGGGACCGAGCCTGGTGCTATCATGAGTTCTGTTTAAACGAACCTCAGAGTGTTATGAGGCATCTTGATGTCCACGAAGCGACCTTTGTCATGAATGGTCCTGATGGCTCCACTGTGAAGGTGAAATGGCTAGACCTCCGCCTTATTTTGTCCATGGGGGTGGAATTTTTATATGCTGAGCAGGGCTTCGACCTGACCCACGCCAAGACCAGTGTGATTCTTACAGGATATGTTACTAGTGGTGAAGATCCGACAACACGCAATGGAGAGGTGTCGAGGCCAAGCATCATGGCTCGTCACAATGGCGTTGCACAGAAAGGATGCCAATATTTCGAAGACCGTGTCAGTAACATCTCTGTAGAATCTCGCGTGAGACAACTACTGACTTTGTACACCGATCTTTAGGTCAGTATCATGTTGAACATTAGTGGGCTTGCTTTAGCTTATAATGGCGATGGTTCGTCCGATAAAGAGAAGATTCTGTATGTCAGCGCACTCTTAGCTCTTGCAGCAGGAGAGGCACACCCACTCAGTATGATGGACAGCAAATCGATCAAGCTCGACGGCAACACAACGTGGTTATCACCAAGTATTGCTGCTCAGGATACCACAATTCCAAATTATATCCTCGGAAGCGTGCAGGGCATCCGACATATCTCTACGGAGTTCATCGAGCTCGACATGATCTTTCTCAGGGCGCCTTGGGGATTGAGACAGCAAGATGCACAATTGGAAACTGCTAATCGGGTTTTTCCCGAAATGATAGAAACCACGGAGCCACTGAGGCACACTCCAGACGGAGTCATTGTGAGCCCACTCACAGTACGGCCAGACAGCGAGTACGATGAGCGCCGACGAAAGTTCATCGCCATATGTATCGAAAATGGCCTTGAATTCACCGCTGCCCTGTGGGAGCAGCTCAAGCGTGATGTCGTGCATCCCAACTATAACCAAGGCGGACACCAAGATTTTCAGCCGAACGCAGCGCTGAGTGTATCAGCTCAGAAATTTTTGGAACAACTACATCGGAATGCAAATGCAGAAATAGTGGAAAGGATTGCGTTCGATGTAGAAGACGCTAAACTCTTCCTGACGTGGGTAACCGATCCTCGTTCGATGTATTACATTGGCTATCTAACGGTTCGCTTGCAATGCACGATCGATGGCCGTCATGCTCTTATGACTAGCACGCACATCAACGAACATTGGGAAGGCGCTGTGTTTGAGGAGCTCCAAGCCGCAATCCCTGTGGATCTGCTTGGTGTGAGTTGTATACCGCTAAGGATATGGATATTGCAACCATTGGAGATCAAGGAAGACAAGGTGGTGAGCTGGAGAATCGTAGCTAAGGCGCTACTGCTTGGTGAACCTGATCTGATGGAGGAAGTAAGACTCAATGGAAATCGAGACGACGCAGTCGTGAAATTGGAAATGGGAGTACGCGTTGGCGCCTAGAGATCTCCAGGCGCTGCTGGCGCTGCTGAATAAGGTCACAGCGCACAATGCAGGGATTGGTGTCGCTGCTTTGAGGCTCATGGACAGCATGGGAACAATTTGCAACACCATATTTACAAGTAGTTTGCCGCAACCTATCACAAAATAGGTTGTGCTGTTCATCGATGACTCGGTCACAACATTAGTCATACCAACTGCATCAAGGCAAACGGACGAGCATGGCTGCCCAGCTCTCGTTGCTTATTCACCAGCTTGACAGGTAAACTCAATTACTAATTCACACACCCCCCCCCCCCGGAAGCGCATCAGTCGCTGATCCGAACTGTAACGTCCATCATTGTTCTGTTTGACACCGAGTTCTGTATTCGCTTCGACGGGGTTCGACTTCGTGTTGCCAGTCTTTGAGTGGCCTGTTCGCTTGTCGCCGCCTTGGATATGACGCCCCTCTTGTGCGATTGCCCTGCAGGCCGTCGGCATGACCTTCAGCTCTACTACACTCTCGCCCAGTGCCGTCTCTATCATGGCGCTAGATTTGTACTGTCGATGACATAAGGTTGTCGCCGCGCTCGTTTGTGTCCAGTATATAAATAAAAGTACAGAGTCGTCTGGAGACGCACTGCCATCGCGACCCTCAATTCTCCGCCATGGATCGCTCCACCAAACCAAGTTTCAACTTTGTGAACCTCACACATCCGGACGATTTAAAGAATGAAGAAACCCAACTTCGCATCCGACGTTTGGCTATGACTGAGGTCGGCAAAGCCAGGAGGAAACCCAAAGCGAAGAGGGCACGCAACGAGATCATCCTTGAATTCCGAAATCCATTCGAAAGTCGCGTAGACATTGATCGGTTTGGTGGCGGTCAGCTTGACCCATTCAATCCTTATCCAATCGAACTGAATGACTCCGATCGAGCGTTGCTAGCGAACGGTAGGCGCATTTCCCCGTTGTGGCCAGACTCTTTCCTGACTTGATGTAGTATTCAGTACTGAGGACAACAATCATCCTAGTCAGCTTCGCGGCTCATGGTACCCCGTTGGACTGAGCGATGCAGCTGCTTTCTACAACATGCTGTCAAATTCCCAGAACTTCTTATTCCAGAAACGCAACGGATACTATCCCTCCCAAGACGATGCCATAGCGCTAAGATATCATAACAAAGCGCTTGGTCATACCGCCCAGATGATGAATGATCCTAGCAAGCGTCTAAGTGACGAGGTCATAGGTGCCGTGGTATCTTTCATGATCCACTTTGTGGGTAATATGTATTACAATGACAGTGGCGAGGCTGACATCTCCCAGGCTCTGATGGGAAACTTCACTGGCGATGACTGGCATAAACACAGTAGCGCATTAGTCAGAATAGTGGAACTCCGTGGCGGCTACGATGCCATCGCGAAAGAGTACTTGCGAATCACAATCAGTTGGTAGGTCTGAACGGAGTACAATTGAGCTGGAATACCCACTGACATGCGAGTAGGGCAGATCTTATAGGAAACTTCTATCAAGACCACTCGCCAATTGTTCCTATGCCACCACAGTGGATAGCAGACTCCAAATCTCCACCGAATTCTCCACGACCTTGTAGTGCTGTATCCCTTGCATGGAAACAAGTACTACCCATGCAGCTCGACTTTATCACAATCTTCGATGATGTAGTACAACTGATCTCTCTTGATCGAGCTTTCAACGAACAGCAGCTGATGCTAGCGATCACGAGCGGTAGTTGGATGGAACCAACCATATACCGCCTGTTGGCTATTCGGCCTCTAAATCACGGCGATGACAGAGAGATAGTCATCGAAGAAGTGTGTAGACTTGGAACATTACTCTTTCTGGCACCGCTCTGGAGAAATTTTGGTCAATCGCCCGTATGGACAGCCGCCATATCTCGCAATCTCCTACTTGTACTCACGAAGAACATGATCGAATGGAACGACTTGAAGCCTTTTTTAATTTGGGTGCTGTACTCTGCTGCCGTCGAGACCAAAGACCTTGCAGAACGAAGCCAATTTGTGTTCATGCTTGGAATTCTGATGAGTGGTATGCAGCTACATGAGTGGGACGATATCATGTTAATTGTTAAGAGTGTATTATGGGTAGAGAAGGTCTTTGCAGGCACAGATGAGTTGATTCGCGACGAAGTTATGCAGATCGTGAACCATAATCCTATGAACATCTTGCTGGCTGAAACTACGCCGCCAAGTTTCTTGGGAGACTTCGCGACTGAGACAGGTCAGGACTAGACTAAATTTGGAAAGAGGATATCCCTGTATTGCAGAAGCAAACGGCAGCACTTTGACTTTCGTACTTAGTTCCAATTTCTTATCGTTCCACTTCATGTGAACAAGCTGTGGCGGAGCATCTACGAGACACTCTAGTCGTCTACAGCACCGATTAACCTAAGACCTTGTATGTGCTATCTACTGGTATTTAACGGCCTTTCGGCTTCTCCAACGACCAGTGCAGCACTCACTGCGCTCACTGTGCATGCTTACCGTCGTATCAAGAGAAATAACATCCTTTGTCGTGATTAATTCGATACTCGCTATCAATCTGGATCTGACAAGCGATCTGAAGCTGGGTTATGCGTAGTGGCTGAAAAGCACACTGTACTTAACAGGTCCTTCTCTGCTGGCAACTTGCCCAATCTCAACATTCCGCATCCCATCACATTTCCGAAAGCAGCAAAAATGCTTCATGACTTGGTTTAAACCCCGTTATAACGTCTCATCATGTGCTAATCCTTCAGAAACTGTTCTTCATCTTCCTACTCCTTACTTTTCTCCTCACTCTCCGCCACGATATCTGATAATCCGCTTCTATGACTCGTCTTCCTCTTACCCAGTGGAGAGAACGATCCTATCATATCCGTATGACTATTTTGTGCGGGGCGCAAGGAGCAGCCGAAGATTTATTTGGAGTTCTAGGCACTAACTTAGGTATCGACTTAGGTACTGGAGAACTGTACCAGAATCTTGCAGAAACACGACACCCGAATGCGTGAAGTCGCTAATATCTAGCTTAGCCGGAGGCACCTAATGCCTTGCACAAAAGGAGAACGCAGGTGATTAAGAGCTGAACCACTTCCAAAGTTGCGGACAAACCATACACGAAAAGCGTGAAGAACAGCTCATGATAATTGGCATGGCCGCGCAGTTACCCCTCTATAGCTGTGCACGCCGTAGCAACTAGCGAGTGAATCCTCAATGAGGATAGAGCGCGAATGACAATTCCATCAAGTTTCGTTGCATTATATTGCATTATCATTTTCTTCTGATTCTAGAGCTGCTTTTGCTTCCCGATATGATCTAAGACCTTGGTGCCCTGCCATTATAATCCTGTCCAGGAGCGGCTGTATAGTTTGCAAAACAATCATAATCAAAGTCGATCTCAGCACTGCGTTTCTGCAAAACTTCGACTACATTGTCGAACGAACAGAGACCGTTGGGATTAGCTGGGCAGCCCGGGTATGATTCGTCGATTGGAACGACAGCGTCATTGCTGAGCACTACCGTCAGTTGCGCATCAAACTCGAAGAGGAAGGAAGATACGTACACAATAAAGCGGATCTGCTTAGATGGTTGCATAGCTGGGCAAGAAAGCACTTGTGTAGTAAAATGCGTCGCGAATGGTACCAGTTTGCTGGCTACAAAACTGTTTTGGCCTTGATTGCCTTGAGGATTTAATGGTGGACCTTTGAACAGAGCTGTCAGGTTGAAAGCGGTGAGCGTATCAAGGACTACCACTTCGTGGGTGGCGTCTGCGTAGATGGACTGGTTAAGCGGAAAGTATGTTGAGGAGTTGTCGAATGTCTCATTCAATGCCGAGTTGGGCCCAGGATATTGATGAGTGAAGCGCGCGATAAACTCGTCAAGAAAGCCTTTGCCTTGCGCTGCCGAGACAGGTGAACCAGGGCCGTTGTTGTAATAGAACGAGAGGTCAAAATAGTACTCGTAATTCAAGAAGTCTTCTTCGTTAAACAGATTGCAGAAAGCGGAGTAGCCGAGAGCGTGTGTCTCGTATGAGCAAAGCTGAAGCATAGCGATGGCATCAGTGGAGGTAAAGTTAATGCCGCTAGCCTGCGACTGGAGACGAGCGATAGTGGCATTGAAAGCGTTGTTCGCGAATTGTGCCGCGACACGGCTGCCGATGCTTCCTCGTGTGGCAATGTTCGAGTTGTTGCAGATTTCGTAGGGTGCACCAGAGTTGTTGACACCTTGAGTCTCGACGAGCAATTCAATGCTGACTTCGTCCATGTACTCAGGCACGCCAAAGAAGCCGGCAGCGAAGTTCTCCGCAGTCTTCACCATACGATCTTGAGACTGTGTTCGGAAGACCGGGATAGTACCAGCTTCTGTGAAGTTGTTGAGCAAATGACCATACAACTCACGGTACTCGACACCTAGTAGGAAGTTCATGCTGCGGCCAGATGGCGTGAGAAGCTCTGCGCCCAACTTGTACGTCCAGTCGCTTAGGAAGGAAAGCTCTCCAGAGACAGCAAGGCCAGTCTTCGTAGCATTCGCAATCTTTTGGGCAAAGGTCGCAGGCGCTGCACCACTAGTTGGGTACCGAGCGCCATGACGGTAAAGAAGATGCATTTGCGTGATGTCGCAACCATCAGGAATCAGAGGACTAGCATCAGGAAGACCATAGTCTGCACTTCGAACAGAATACCAGGGACTCAAGTTGCCCCAGTACTTTGTGATGTCAAAGTTTGGCGACTGTGAACCACTGCCATGCGGCTGAGGCTTGATGAGTGGGTACGAAGACGCATCGCCATCATTGTAGGGATATGACGGCGCTGTCTGAATGGCATTAGGCTCGGCTCCTGTTGGTGTTGCTGACGGAGATCCAGATTAGTCTGGAACAAAACATCCAGGAGGGTACGCGACTCACGTCCAGGGAAGCCGACTACAGACTCGGGCGGGAAGAGTTGAGAGTTGACCTCGGCTACGCAACCAAGCCATCAGCACTCCGCTTTCTGCGCAATTCCATCCAAACTTACTGCCGGCAGGAGGATACACATCCGCACTGCTTGCACCTGCATTTTCAGCAGCGGATATGGTGGTCGTCGGCGCAGCTCTAGCGCTTGCAATGAGTGCAAGCAGTGCACCCTTGTGGGCGGTGTTTATCGCGAATTGCATCTTAGTGTTCGCAGCAATGCCCAAAGAAGTATACCAAGAAGACCAAGCAATGATAAGCCTTGATGCCCAGCAATGTGGGAGCGCCAGAGGCCCATTTTATATTCTCAAGGTCTTGCACCCGCGGGGAACTGCGTTAGACTTCTGCATATCGCTACCGAGGAAATACACGCGGCTCATAACAAGCGTCGCGTGGCCAATGGGATCCGGGCTTGTGAACACATGCGTCGCCCAATACTTCGGCAGCAAGGATGTCACCGCTTCGATGACAGCGCTGACGTCTACGGGACCCGGAAACCAGGGCGTACAGGTACCAGATGTGGTAAGTACAGGTTCATCTGGGAAAGCTGTGCAGCTCGTGATTGCTGGTCTGCAACGGACTACCCCCCGATCGACAAGGGTCTATCTCTGTGCCGTACGCCGGCGTTCCTAGTACCTGGAAGCAATGAGCATTCCACAAGCAGACCACGTTGGCAGGTTAGGTTCCGTCGCCAATAGCCTTCAGCAGCAAAGTACCAGGGCAGAAAGATTGAGGTGCAAGCATGCGAGAAGAAGTCACTCTAATCGATTGCCGCGAACGTCAGACAATACACTCAATTCGTCACGACACGCAAGTCATTATACTTTGTTCTCTCGTTAACAAGAGACGTTGGTATCGTCATTACATATCCATAAACTATTTATACACACACGACCTTCAGGTATCCTTCCCTATTAGACCTGAGAGACCGCGAAACGCCAGTGTCAGTGCGAATGCAACGCAGAGATGCAGCAGATTAGCACTGTCTAGAATGACTGATGTGAAGACCCCAGCAACGACCCGCAACCACCATATCGTCAGTCATTAGTATGTGACCCACAAACGCCGATTTCAAACTTGCGAACCCGACCATAACTCAGAATCCAACGCGAGAGCAGCAAGGCAAAAGGAACATGCAAAAAAAAGAAACACTCACGCCAACGTCTGTCCAACCAGACGAGAAAGATTATGCGATAGGCCACCGAGTGCGCAGGCCTTGTGTCCATTGCCCATAAAGAATGTCAGCTAGCAACCCTTGTTGCTCCATACCAGGCTCGACATAGCCAGGTAGCTTCTTCTCATCGAAATAACCGTGACCGTCGGCACCGAAGCCCTTCTCGCCAACTACAAATGCGCTTTGACGGCGCTTATGTGACTTTAGGTGAGGGTTGTTCTTCGCCATCACCAGCTTAGGCCCCTTCAACGGAGAGCCTGAATTGGCGATGGGTGTGTTGTTCCGCGTCGGTGTTGATATCGGTGTGTGGTCGTACTCTTCCGAAGATTTACTGACGGTTGAAGTGGCCGCACTTGTAGTACTAGACCGGATACGTGTTGTGCCAGTGCCATGGACAGTTGTGCCGCCCAAACTAGTGTCACTAGTCTTGGTGTTGTGCTTCAACGGTGATTGCACAGCTGAGACTTCGATGCCGAGAGCGTACGCAAGCTTGGTGTCATTCTTGAGACGGTCGACCATGGCTTTCAATAGCATGAACTCCCCGTGGGGATCGACCTCGTCAAGATGCTGCCAGGCTTGCGCAACACGTCCGATAGCGTCCCGTTGATGAGGCGATGCTGTATCGGCATGTGCCTCCTGGAAAACCGAATCTAGGACCTTGCTGTACGCTCGGCGACCGTATAGAGCATCCTTCGTGATAGGCATATGACCATCGGGAGCAGGCGGTTCGTTCTCGTTGTTCATATCCAGTGGATGATTAGATGTCGGAGGTGATGGACGGAAGGTTCGTGCTTCGGGATTTGGTTGGAAAGACTGATTGTTCTGAGCTACTGGTGGAGGATTTGAGCGGAGTGCTGCACGGCGCTCGTCCGAGGAGACACGTTTGAAATGCCGTACAGTCGAGGGCGAGTTTCCGAATGTCATGTCAACGCCTAGGGGCGACTTGTTGAAGTTGCTGACGCGACGAGCGGTGGGCGTATCGCCTGAAGGAACACGGAAAGCCGTGGCTTGGGAAGATCGTCGAGAAGACGGCCGTCGGCGTGCTGGAAGTGGTGAATCAGTAATGTCGCCCAAAGGTGCTGCATTGAGATCCATTCGTTGCATCACACTCTCAACCTCTTCATTACCAGAGGAGGGTATACGGGCCAGTTTGCGACGTTGTTTCATAGTTTGCCGTGCCTGAACAGTACCCCGCTTAACAGTGTCGAAGTCCCAATCGTCTTCCTCAGCTCTAGGGGAAAGATCAACCATGGTCTCTTCGTAGTACTTGGGGTGCGATGCCGCTTGCTGTTCCCTTTGGGCGTCGAACATCTGCTTGCGCTCGACCAGCTCACGCAGTGCCTCCACCTTGCCCGCACGCTGGACAAATCGATGTTTGAGGAGCTCCTTGGCGGTCGCACGTCGGTCCGGGTCCTTGATGAGGCATTGGGCAATGAAGTCTTTGAAGTCTTTGCTCCACTCGTCGCCCTCTAGTCTTGGTGCTGGGTTCTTCGGGATAGTAAAGAGCACCTTCATGGGATGTGATCCAGCATGTGGTGGTGCGCCCTCTGCCAACTCCATAGCGGTGATACCGAGTGACCAGATATCGGCCCTGAAATCATAGCCAGCCTCTTGGATAACCTCTGGTGCCATCCAGAACGGTGTGCCGACAAACGTCATGCGTTGCGATTTGATGTTTGTGAGTTGTGCGGCGACACCGAAGTCAGCGAGCTTGACTTTGCCCTGGTCTGTGAGTAGTACGTTGGCGGCCTTGATGTCCCGATGAATCTTGCCGGTGGAATGTAGGTAGTCTAGTCCAAGCAGGAGTTCTCGGCAAGTGATGGCGATGTGGGCTTCGCTGAAAGTTCCTGGTGCCAACTGCAACTGTTAGTTCGTGAAGTTCATGTCCATCTGTGAGTCTGCATACCAAGTCTGCGGCCGATCCTCCGCCCAGATATTCCATGACTATCCATAACTTTACGCCCTTGACAAAGCTGGTCTTGTATTCGGTGATGTACGGGCTGTGGCATGTGCTCAACAGTGAAATCTCGGCCTGGATGTCGGCCAGCTCCTCGCTGCTGTCCTCGAGGTCGATGTGCTTGATAGCGACCGTCTCGCCGGTAGTACGGTCAATGGCCTTGAACACCTTTCCAAAGCTCCCACCTGGACATGTCAGTAAACGTGAACCCAATTGGGGGCAATCCACAACGTACTGCCCAGCTCCTCCATGACTTGGTAGTTTTCGGCCATGGCGGGCGATTGTGATATCGCTGAGTGGAAGCGCAATGGCTTGGGAATTTCGGTAGGTGGTCGGCGGTCAGGCGAAGATGGACGAAAGCGTGTTTCAGCGTAGGGCTACTGGGATAGAAATAAGAATTGTTCGTGGTGCTGGGCTGCTCAATGGCGTCGCCGTTGTGGTGTATATCAGAGTATCGCGCAGGGTCCAGCCCTATCATCGCCGAGGCAACGAGAATGATCATCAACAAACGCACAACCCCGCCGCCACCTGGGAATTGGCGAGATTGGTATGACGTCGCCAGGTATCAATGCTGCAGAAGAACAACAGAGACTGAGGATGGATACCCAAGATAGCACACCAGTCTTGGGAGTCATGTCGCTCGGCTTTCAAGCCTTACAAACCAGTTTGCCGTCCCCATAGCTGGAGCATTCCAATTCCATCGCTCACCAAAGTTGCCCTGCATAAGATCCACACTGCGGGTAACATGCAGCAGCGGATACTACAGTCATCAGTCGAATCACCAATTGGATCTATCGTCGTTGTGGTGGCGCATCACCTGCGCCTGCTCTTCCCGCCGGGGTTTACTTTTGCGGTTGCTGAGGGAAACACGAGCTAACGGCATCGTGCTACAAGGCACTCCAGGCATTCCCAAACCTACCATCCCACTCACCGCTAGGCTCAACTGCGGAAAGCCCTAATAGCGTGAAACAGGCCGTTCGGACAACGCACTCGTACCCGTTGCGGTAATTTGGGGAGAAGGCCGTGGATGGACTTCCATGTTGACCGACTGTCAAAGCGAAGCGCACCATGTTTTCCGCTTCTGTTCCCCTCAGCAACCGTAGATTCAATGCTTAGTATGAGATGACCACGAACCCGCCTTTGACCGGAACACCCAAGGCGCGTCCCCAGCTAGCTCTGAAGTTGTTGCTACATGGATCATCTTTTGAGGTGTCAACTTGCGTGGCCTGACCCCCTCATTTCCGCAACATCGCGCGTCGTCTCGGAAAATATGGGACTCAGCATCCACGAACGTGTTTGACAGCAGCAACCTGCACGTGTGGTGACAGGTGCCTTGAAGTACTTGAATGAGTAACGAAAGGGCGATGGTAAAAAGACAGGGCAAACGTCAACCTCAGCAGACGGATGTTCGTTCACCGTCTCCACACATCCTCTCCGTAACCAAACTAGCCGCGCAAGCAGTCCCTTGGAACATGCAGCCAGGAGATGGGTTCCTGAATTGGGTTGTTGATGGCCTGAGCACTGTGCGCGTGAGCGACCTGCTGCACAAAGACTACGGGTTCGGCTGCAGGAATCTCTAGATACTCGTTACTGCTTTGAACTGTGGCATGCTTTCTTCAATGTCTTTGGTATGAGTTCTTGCGCCACTGGCCCAACGCTCTTCAGGTCTTGGTTCTCGTGGTTTAGAGGGTCTCTCCTCCTCCGATTGGTCGGCCTACCCACAGCGCTTCTAGCCCTTTATCTCGAAGTCTACGGCAGCTCCCCAGCCGCCGCCTCGCTTATTCTTCACCGACTCGCTCGCCGCGCTCGTCTCTCAACCATTCTCTGTGCTCTCAAGGAGGGACAGTATACGAGCAATTCCATCTTCTACCTTGGAGGAGCAGACTCCATGGACAGAGCACAGACACCGACAACCCTGCATGACAAAGGGGCGGACCCGTCATCCCAGTCGACATTAATATCTCCCGACGCCCCCAACTCGAACACTTCTTTTCAACCCTCACCAACCAAGACGATGCCGTCGCATTCTCGATCCAAGACGGTCGACATCGTTGGCCAAGGCAAACGCCTATCGCTGCAGTTCCCTATTCAGCCAAGCGCAAGCATCAGTTCCCCGACTTCGTCGACACGATCGCGCCCGCAATCATGGATGAATGGAGCAACGTCTGTGCATTCACCAGAGCCTGAGGATGCCACCTCCGAGACAAACATCATGGCGGTTCTTGCTGCTCAAGAGCGCTATGTGCTCGAACTGAAGGAAGAGCTGACAAAAGCCGAGGCGGATTTGAACATGCTCAAGACACATTGGGCCCATCACGAAGCTAACAAGCGTCGCAACGAGGTGCGCAAGGTTGCTGCGCTGCAACCACTGGACACGTCGCTTGCCAATACTCCAGCGGGCCAATATGAGGACGACGGTTCAAACCTGTGGATGCAGAAAGAGATGGAGCGTAGAAGGGCCCTGCTGAACCCCACCAAGACGTCTCAAAGAAAGGTCTTTAGCGGTTCGCGACATCTACGAACGCTATCCCTGCTTTCCCCCGATCGTCTCCAGTCGCCGTCATTCCCCCAGCCACTCGATTTACAGGATGACCACTCTGCCGACTCTCGACCACAGCTCCCTACGAGGGCTTCCACTTCGTCAGATATCACACGACAAGTTGTCAACGCTGGTGAACACGACCGGTATGACATGGGTGGCATGCCAACGATACAGTGTGAACAGCTCATCCGCGCCGGCACACAGATGGCGGCAGACTTCAAGAAGGGGCTGTTTACATTTATGGAGGATATCCGACAAGCAACTGTGGGCGATGAGGCTGTCAACACGGCAGAAGGTAACCCCGGCATGACAAGTGTCAAGAGCCTTTCAAAGTCTGGCCGAAAATCGTCCGACGGTCGCCCAGCCCTTAGTCGGTCCGCCAGCTCGAAGAAAAACACCCAACAGCTAGGATCCATCGGCGACGACTTCTGGAAGGAGATGGGTCTAAGCGAGCCCAAGACCACTGCGGTCAACAAGAAGACGCACGCTCTCAAGAACACAACTACCCCGCAAAAACAGATTCGCAAGGTTGCATCAGAAGAGGATTGGGACAACTGGGACACACCAAACGAGTCACTCCTCGTCGATTTGGGAGACTCCAAGGACAGCTCAGACGAATCGGATGCGCAGACATCGCCGGTTTCTGGTCCAGGTAGCTCGCGAACAAGTACCAGCACCAGGTACCACTCGAGGCGTCACGACTCCAAAGCATCATCGCTTACCTCGATTACCCAAGAAGACATGACTCCTCGAGACCAGAAGCGCAGCTCCATTCCTTGGCCTGATATGACCAAAGTGTCGCCGAGCAACTTGAAGCGTACCGCATCGCATCTGATGAGGGAATGGGAGAAGCAACTCACGCCACCTCCGGAGTCGAGGACTGAGGACTACTCGCACGGCGATTTTATGAACTGAACGTTTGATACGGTAGTTGCTTTTAGCGATTTAGCATTATGACGCAACGCCATTAACAGCATTGTCTAATTCAGTATTGCAGAACTTGTTGAAGAGGTGGCTTGAAGTGTGGAAAAGTTCTAGAGATAGCATGGCGTCGGCGTAATGGCATATTCTTGGACCTAGCTTCGGGTAGACATGTACCGTCGTTAGAAGCATAATGAGAAACCGAATACTCTTTACCGCATCCAGCAAGCAACTTGATTAGATTGTACGTGATTGTGCTCGAGCGGGTGCCAAGCCCCACATGTGCGGCATGTTCCGTCCTCCGCTCCAACTCCGCAAAAGTTCCAGGCAGCGGCGGCGCATCGCACCGCCTTCGCAACAGCATTGCTCCTGTGCCACATCCGCTTTCCAACGCAGTGGTGATCAACTATCTCCAACATGTCTTTTCCAGGAGGAATAGGAGGGGTTGGCGCATTGCCAGCCGCCATGAACCCTAATGCTGGCATGAGCGAGCAGGAGCAGCAGATGGTGAAAGCCATGCAAATGGGCATGGAGTCTTGCATTGGCAAGACGGTAATGGCAGGCGTCATGGGTGGTGGTTTGGGTGCTATGTTTGGACTCTTTATGGCCTCGGTATGTATTGGAACGATTGCATTAGAGCAGACATGACTGACATGGCCAGATGCGATACGATACCCCAATGTCACAACCCCTCGCTGTCAATACACCGGCTTCTAAGCCTGCCACCGCAGTCTCCGGCACAACACCAACAGCAGGCGTCAAGCCATCAACCATAGCTACAAGCAACGTCAACTCCGCTTCCGCAGCTACCCTCACCACAGCGCCCTCTGCGTCCGCCACCGCTACCCTCCCAAATCCAACCGTTACCGGAGTCGTCGATGTCAAAGACCTTCCACTCCGCCAGCAACTACGAGCTGGTCTGCGCGACATGTATCGATCCTCTATTTCCAGTGGACGCAACTTCGCTAAAGTGGGCGCCATATTTTCAGGCACTGAATGCGCCATCGAGGGCCTACGAGCCAAGAACGACTTGTACAACGGAGTGGCTGGGGGCTGTTTGACAGGTGGAATACTAGCCAGAAATGCCGGGCCACAGGCTGTGGCTGTGGGATGTGCAGGTTTCGCAGTCTTTAGTGCGGCGATTGATGCGTACATGCGTATGCCAGAAGACGAGAGGAGCAAACCTATCGCTTAAGTCTTCGCCTTGAAACGAATCTCGAGCATCACGACAAAGAGCTAGGACGGCGTTGATGTAATTCATGTATGTGTACTGTATACCACAAGCGACGTGAGGATGGGCTCGCAACTTCAGCATTGGGCGGCGTTTGAATGAAACATTTCATGAACATCTCACAACTTTTACTGAGGGCGAGTCAGAATTACCACGTAGCAATCGAGGCCATGACTACAGATGTATAGTGCATGCAGATTGACTTGATAGTCAATCGACAGTCGTAGTTGGCTCCCGCAGCGTTCCCGTTGCTGTCTCTGGTGGAACCAGCCAATCAAAATTCGCGAGGGGTTTCACGACAAAAAAGTTGCGCCCCACCGCCACCAGCGTGAAATCTTCCACCACGCCAGCGGCACGGCCTAGTCACATATTAACGATCAAAAATTCGTACCATATCGTGGCATCAAACTGTCTCGATATCCCGCCCACCTAGGACAAGCAGACGAATTTCCACAACTAGGCTGCGATTGCTGCCCAGATTACAGCATAATGGCGACACCTAGTGCAACTCAGCAGAAACCAATCCACTCGCTCATTCTAGATACTGGTCCCTTGATCAAGAATACCGTCTCGATATCTACAATTATCAACGCTGCCGAGGAACTTTGGACCACCCCTGCCATTCTCTCTGAGATCCGCGATGAAGCGACACGATCACGTGTGCAGACAACGCTGATTCCTTTTCTGAAAATCAGGAACCCTAGTCCAGCAAGCTACGATGCGGTTATTGCGTTCAGTAAAAAGACGGGTGATCATGCAGTTCTGAGTAGACAGGATTTGGGTATCTTAGCTCTGGCTTATGAGGTGCACTGTGAAAGGAACGGTGGAAACTGGGGTTTAAGAGAGGTACCGAAGGGAGAAATCAAGAGAAGGCCCGAGGAAATCGAAAGGGAGAACGAGGAAAAGGCGCAAAGAGAGGGCTCTTCAAGTTCCACAAAGAAGCGCAAGAATAGGCGAAGGGCGGGCAAATTAGCCAGCAATGCTGCCGAAGATGCAGCTGAAGAAGCGACAGAGGGCGGCCAGATTGACGCCGAATCTGCCGAGCCAGAGGCGGAAGATGAGGGTTGGGAACAGCCTACAGGCAAGCGGGCAGCGAAGGCCAGAGCGCCCAAGTCCACCAAATTCAACTTCAAGCCTGCCGAGGAGGTCGAAAACAACCCAGAACAGGCAAACCGATCGGAAGAGCAACCCGAATCAGTCGAGATAGACGAAGAAGACGGCGGTGTAAAAGTTACCCAAGAGCAGGTTGAGGAACAGATACATGAGCAGGTCGTTGCACAGGTTCAAGACCAAGTCCACGAACAAGTGCAAGACCAAGTTCAAGAGCAGCTCGACAAGCAGGTTCAGGGGGAGCTCGATCCTCATGCTGTAGAGCAAGTTGAGGAGAAACTCGAAGAGCAGGTCCAAGAACAAATTCAGGAGCAACTTCGAGAACAGGCTGGTGACCAAGGGCCGATCGAACAGTCAGCGACAGTCGAGGTACCCACCACCAACATCCACATCGAACAGGAAGCAGAGCTTTCACTCGCTTCTGAGCAACCTGGGAATGAGCAGCAGTCAGGCCAAGAGGTCAGCCCAGATGAGCCAAACCTTGAGCGAGACATGGAGGATCTCTCGATCTCTCATGGTGCTACTCAACAACCCACGCCCCCAACAACCGATGACTCTGCTGCGGACTCAGATTCAGATGGTGACTGGATAACCCCTCAGAATCTCACCGAGCACCAAGCCAAAGACGGTGTCATGCAGCCCCAGATCCACATAGCCGCCAATCGCCAACTGGATGTAGCAACCATGACTATCGATTTTGCGATGCAAAACGTGCTACTCCAGATGAATCTCCAACTCCTCTCAACAAACATGCAGCGGATCAAAAACGTCAACACAAAGGTGCTCCGCTGCCACGCATGCTTCAACATCGTAAAGCAAATGGACAAGCAATTCTGTCCCCGCTGCGGTCAAGCAACCCTGCAGCGTGTGACCTGCTCCACAAACGCGGCCGGAGAGTTTAAGATCCACCTGGCCAAGAACTACCAATACAACAAGCGAGGCGACAAATACAGTATCCCTAAGCCCATTGCTGGTACTGCGAACACCAAGTGGAGTCATGGTCAGGGCGGAGGCAAGGGTGGCTGGGGCAGGGATCTTATCCTGGTGGAGGACCAGAAGGAATACACAAGGCGTACAGAGGAAGATAAGCGGACTAGAACAAGGGATCTCATGGACGAGAACTATCTGCCGGGCATCTTGACAGGTGATCGGAGTAGGGCTGGTGGCAGAGTCAAGGTGGGTGCGGGCAAGAACGTCAATTCAAAGAAGAGGGCTTAGACCGCTGATGTGAGCGGCCTGAAGCGAAGGTAGCTGAGGGTGTATAGGCACTGGCATAAGTGGATTTGGACGATTTGAGGTGGTGCATGGGAGGATCGGGTTGTCCAGTTCTTTGGGATTGGGGGCGCAATGGAATATGGCGAATGGTGTTGGGCCTCGATTGATGGATCGCCGGAATTCATGTCTCAGATAGACGAATGATATGCTAAAGGTTCATATTTACTACTTCCACATGCCGCACCTGTTTTCCTTGATCCCGTTCAACTGTAGATCAACCCGCGTCTAATCACCTGACGAGAGAATCACTCACCAAACTTGCTTGATCCTTCTCCTCTTCACCGCAACTCTGTATGTTCCGAGCATGTTGAAAGATATCACGGTGCATGCATCTACATGTCGCCATCCAACGAGTCATATCCTAACTTTATACTAGCCTATCTCCTTAGTTGCAAGTCCACATTCCTGCCCCTGTAACCATGCCACTTAATAAATTTCCGTAAAACATCAGTGGAGGTAAGATATCTTGCCGATCCTTGGTCTTCTATGTAAGGGTTGAATCTCTACGCACGGGCGTTTGTATGTTGGTATCGATTGAGCAAGTTCTACGCATCATGTCAGTTTTTGCAGTAGTCTGCGAACCGTTCAACTGATCGCGCGGCTCGAAACGTGGCTCCTTTCAGGCGCGAGCATGTGCTGCAAGCTGCAAAGCAGATTTTCCAACTCGACATTATACACCTATAGTCCAAGCTTGACCCTTTTCGACTGTTCCGGGTGGTAGGTCGTAGGCCATCAGGTTGTGGCTCAATCAGTTCCAATGGAAGGATGCCTGTAGGGCCTGGTATCGGTGTTGTGGAAAACGATGGTACTGTATGGTATCCCGGCTTGCATGGCCGGAGTTGCTCAAAAGTGGCTCAGCAGCGACAAAGTGGCGTAAACCCACTCAGCTCCTTATGATCTCGCAAAGGTCACATGCATTGGTTTGGTGTAGAATCAGCTCGTAGTCAGCGATGATATTCCCATGATGGCTGTGATATGTTTCCAGACCCAACCTCAAGCTGATGGCGGCATACGAGTTCAGGCGACCGGTATATATCTCGTTAGACCAGTAGTATGTCGTCATCCGGAGGTGCACGCTTTCGTGTTTCCCAACCGTAGAAACGTGGCGTATAGTGACAGCCGAATTCGTGCGACACATAACCCTTACATAGCACTCACGTGGACTGCGCCCGAACGCCTCGCTTACGTCAAATGCATCCAGCTAGAGATATCATGATTGGCTCTGGATAACCCTGGCAATGCAACTGCGGCTCGGTCTTCGAGGCAATGGACGTATGTTGGCAGTGCGGTGTGAAAGGGCGCGTCAAGTGGATGATGGGGCGCCTCGAGATCCTGAACGTAGAAGAACTACGATACCGAGAGGCCGATCACGTGGATAGCATGGTCCAGAAACCTAAAAGGAGCTTCGTGCTCTCCATCGCATCGTAAAAGCCGTAATTAACTTGATTGTGCTGTCTGGAGTATACCGTGGTAGTCTCTTGTTGTTGCCATGACGATTCTTAGTATCCTCAGCTCTTGGACGTCGCTTCCTATATCATATCTGAGAACTGTATGTTTTCTTGTATCGTTCCTCCTTGTTATCTCTGTGAACATAGTACTTACCTTATCCCAGCTATCTAGACCTCTATACGCCCCTGAACGGACCGAGAGCCCTAGACAGCTCGTCCCCTCCGCGACCAAGAATGGATCGTCGAAGCCTTGCGACCACCGTACAGAGATCATTGCTCGTCTCCGTGGCCAAGAAATTTACGTTCCGGATGTGTATTACATATATACCGATTGGCTTTCCAAAGTGCATCCTGATGTCCAAGTGTTGAGAGATCATCTAGAAGGATACTTCCAAGAGTTCATCAGCACGGAGAGCCAAAGAAGGAAACAACGCAGAGTAGACAACGGCCTTTGCGTGGGATACTTCTGGACCCATGTTGAGCCAGAGAAGTTCATCGTACTAGGAGAACTTGTAGCTTGGGTAGATTTGTTCCATCATTCCGATAGTTCTTTGCTAATATGAAGCGGTAGTTCTTTTTCTGGGATGATGAAATTGATTGCGGCATTCTCACCGACGACCGCGACAAGACGGAAGCGTACTGTAACGATACACTCAACTTCATCCGATATTGTTTGCAACCAGAACTCGATGGCGAAGTTCCAGCGCCAGGGCGATTGCACAACTGCGGGCCATGGGTCAATATGGGAAAAGCGATGCAGGAAGGGCAATCGAAGGGTACGACCAATTAACATCTGTATCATGTGCATCAGCTAATAGATGTCGCAGAAGCACGCGACCGATTCGCCGAAGCCATTTACGACTTTATTCTTGGCGTTCAAACATCTCAGGCTACATGGGAACAGGTAGGAGTCATTCCTCGACGAAGTGAATGTGAGGCCTGAACTGATTCCCTATGTGCACTTTTTAGGGGATGTCCACCCTAGAGGAATACACGGCGCGTCGCCTAAGAACGGTCGGGACCAACCCTTGCATCGCTGTTATGCAATGGGCCTACAGCCTTACACTGCCTCCATCGGTATGGGACCACGAGGCTTTGTTAGCCATACAACGCGAGGTAGCCATTTCGGACTTCCTCTGGAACGACATCGTAAGCTTACGGAAGGAAACCGATGATGGCGACATTGATTCTGCAATCCCAGTCATGGTCTGGAATGATGGATGCAGTGCACAAGTCGCCGTCGATCGATGTGTGAGGATGGTGGAAGAGAGCTGGGCGAGACTGTTGGACGGAGAGAGGCGACTGCTCAAGGCACATGCTCAGGAGTCTGAGCAGATTAAGCGCGATATCGAGACGCTTGTCGGCGGATGTAAAGATGTATTGGTCGGACATATGGTTTATTCGTGAGTTTCCTGCGATTTGCATAAAGGAGCGTGCTGACGTTATACTAGACTTAAGATTCCGCGTAATATGTCGGCAGCAAGGATGAGCGAGATGGACTGCAGTTTCCGCGTCGTGTTATAGAGTCTGGTTACTGAAGACGTTGTATCGGGCAGGCTGTCTGGTGAGGCATCGCGCTGTGAACAGGAACGACACGATCGATTAAAGTGGAGAGGCTTTCATGGGCGTTCCGTAGTCTATCTACTATTTTTCGTTCCACCCAAAGAGCTTACGGCGCCGTGTATTCGTGATCGAGACAGATTGAATCCTGCCCCAGCCGGAAAGAACAATGATCTGATTCATGACACTCACTGCCAGCGCGAGCTCTTTGACTGCGCTCGGCTTTGAAGCAGCGATACGAGGTTCCACGCTTTGTGAGAGCTATGGCCACTATTGACAGACCAAGAGGCACGAGGGCGTTCGCGTGCTTGTCCTCGACCGCGGCGCTAAGAAGCGCTGGAACTATGCTCTGTTTGGGGGTATGGATGTTTGGAGTACGAATTTCTGGAGTGGAGTGGAGCATCGTGTGTCGTCGTGCGGACCGTTTTCAGGCAAACAATGGGCATGATGCCGGTGAGCCGTGATTGGTCGGATCGCGAGGTCTACATCTTCGACGAGGAGAGAACGTGCCTTTGTCTTAGCTTCCGCAGCCGGTATCAGATCTCAACCCGATTTTAGATTGGACCTCATGCGTTGTTCAGACCCCAACTTCATACTCCTGCCAATGTCTATGAGCAAGCGCAACGCTCCTCTTGATGACTACACTCATAAGCAAGCGTCGTGCTTGACTCGACTGAAGCGCTTCTTCGATGCCCACGCCGCTTACCGACATGCTCCGAAAGCCTGTCCGCCCCCTTTCAACTCGTATACGCTTGTACGCCGGAGTACGGGTGCGCCCACATATGATACCGGGGTCATGCGATGATCGCGATATTGACGGACGACTTCTCGGAGCTGAGCTGTTCAAAGGGCGCCCGATTCGAGAGTCGCCGGAGCTGGTAGCTGGGCTGGAAGCGCGTGGATAATAGATGTCTCGCACCAATGCCCGGTTGGTCCAAGTCCCCGACGATAGTCACCTACCATCGGATGCTGGGAAGCGACATAAGGCTCCTGGATCCCGACCCTCGGGATGAAACCGTCCTGGGCGTGATCTCTCCCGAGCTCAGTCGGCCTTCATCTCGTATTGCACCAGTCTCTTCATCCAAAGTGTTCACAGCGGGACACGTAAGACTGTAGCCGTTGTCGTCCCGCCAGCACTGTCTTGGCATGTAGCTCCAAGCTTGCGCCTATGGCGCCAATAGCGCGTCTTTCCAGATCCTTTTGTCATGATCTAGATCTAGCTCTTGCGACTGGTCTCTGATAGCGGCCTTTGGTTCCTGACCAATCGTGAAAAGTCCTTGGGCTCTCGAGGTCTGAAGGCCTTGTCTGAACTAAAGGTATCTCCGATATTGCTTCCCAGCCGCTGAGCATATCGCTACGGACAAGCTCAGCCGTCGCCTACAAGCAGCATATATCCCCGGACGCACGATCTGCTTGGCTGTGCTGTGCTCATCTTGGCTTGCCCACTGGGTAGCTCCTCGATACTGATTTACGTCGTTGCAGGAACAGTTCCAGGCTACGGTGAGCGTTTCTTTGCTTTGGTAGGGATTCCGTAGTGACTTGTTCTGGATAGAAGCATAAGCATCCAAGGTGACGAGACCACACATACCGAGTGCACGATACAATTTGCCCCTTGCCCGGCGACGGCTGGGTGCTGACTGTTCAGGCGCTCGAGATCTCGGTGCGGGGTTATACTATGAGTGTGCCTTATCTGACCGGCTTCTAGATTCGAAGGGGGCCGCGTGTGCGGCAGTGGGGGATCGATTTGATGGAAAGCGTTCCGTTCGGTGCGAGTACTGGAGGCAACGTGCCCTTCGATTGGGGGCATTGAGCCGTCAAGGTGTGTGCGCATGACTTGCGACTTCACCCAGCGTGCCGCTATATGTCGACCGGTGAGTTCCTGCTCGCAATCTCGCCTGTTTGCGTCGCTGTTGAGCGTGTTATGTCAAATGACAAGGATTGCCGTCCGGTGAAGAAAGGTCTACGATGCACGTCGCAGGAATCTGCTTTGCCTTGCCGCCGTTTAGGTAAGGGTACATCACCGCTGCAGCCGGTTGCTCCATTAGTTCAGCGAACTCGCCAATCGAAAGTCTGCAGAACAGTGTGGAAGAAAGGAAAGAAGGCAAACTTGCAGGTGGCCCTTTAGGTGGCCTTGACGCCGCACGCCTTAGTATGTCAGCCGTGTCCTATGGGTGTCTACTTAAATCTGGCATACCCTTCCTCTCTGGAACTCAAGAAGTCGCAAGATTCACCATATTTCGAAAGAGATTGGAGTCAACTTACAAATACCGCTTCGCAAAGCCGCCGAACGGGCATAAACGATTGGATACGCTTGCCGTTGGTCAACATAATAAGCGCCCATGGAGAAACACAGTGCCCGGACGCCTGCTTATAACCCCTCTTTCTCGCAGAGCCGCATCTCTACAATTGTCGCCTCGACACACATGCATATCTTATCATGGCAATGGTCTGGCCATACAAGAAGAGCAAGGGCAGGCATCACCATTTCTTTACCATTCACAAGCTTGATCAACGGAAAAAGAACGGTGTCTCGATGTCTCCTACAGCATATCACTAATCGGTTACCAAACAAAACACATGCGACCGCAATACATTTTGGGTGGTAACTCTACACAACATTGACACGGTCTTTGCATTGCAGCCATGACATCGACCTGGTCTAAGACTTAGGCAAGCTTCCTGCTCAAACGGTTCGCTAGGTCGCCTTTTGATTGTCTGGCAATAAGTGCCGTGGCGGCAGACGGCACACATACAGGGCGCTTCGCTAGAAGGGATCCACCCTTGATCTCTCTTAGGTTGGCGCTGTGCGACTCCATCCTGTTGGTTCGTCGGTTGGCACCGGCTGTTATGCTGCAGGCGATGGGACATGTTGAGCGCCATCCACGGCCGGTTGGCACCGATGCTTTTTGCTGAGATGCAGCTGACAAAGTTAACAGCTGTCGAGACCCGAGGTTTCCACAATGCTGCCATAGTACAACATGGTCCCGACGTATTATCATCTTCAAGAAGCAACGAGTCTTGATACATAGTCGGCAGAAGTCGCTCGTCCATACCGTCCCTCCGGTGACCCGAGACAGCTATACATCAACACTGATCAGCGGCGAGTAGATGAAACTGCCCACAGCGGGGTAGGGAATACTGGGCTGATAACCTATGGCCTACGTATACGCTTGCTGTAGCCGATGCAGGATCCTGCGCCATGCCTGTTCGAGAGCATCTCTAGCTTATCAGAGGCTGCTCCGAAACTGTTCGACAAGCCCCATCCCGCACTGTTGTCATTTAGGAGCTCGTCGTCTGACCTCTGTGACTGGGATGAGTCGTCTTGCAAGCAGTAGATCGCAGAGCCGCATGGCGAAGAGAAGGATAAAGGCGTGTCAAAGTGAGGAGACCACAGCGGGTTGGAGTAGAGCAGACGCATCCGAAACAAAGCCAAACACACCACACCGTTCATATAGGGTACACTGCACGGAGACGCACGAAGACGCACGATGGCGGGCAATTCTCCCAACTCAGTGGTAAGTTGCATTGGCTCAAACACGTGACGTTTGCTAAACCATCTTTCCAGCCACCATTCATCTTTCAGGTTGACGAGATCTTCGAGAATCTGGGGGATGCTCCTGACCAGCTGGATCGTCATGGCATATGGCAACCTACTACAGCCCCTAATGCGAGTCATGACTATACTCCCGGGGTGGGTGCCTCGGGCAAGACCTGGCTCTGCGATGGCTTGCAGATACGCGAAGTCATGTTCCCAACGACTGCCCAATGGTACAAGACGTACTCGGTTTATTACGCATCTGGAGCCGGATTTTGGGTCCTGAAAGGAGATGCACGCAATCCACCAGGTGACGATGTTTTCCACAAATTGCAGTTCAACTATTACCAGCACCCTCCCGAATCGTCTTATCTGACTTCTTCCGGTCAATACAACATGCTCCGTGTGCAACCCCAGGATCCATGGGCGAATCTGCTCCTGCCTGACATATACCACACTAGTGCTGCTCCCTCAAGCCCACAGTACGGTGGACTTGTAGGCGAGTTACCAATTTTTCTAGCTCTGATGGCCTTTACGACCTCTCGAGAATACCTCCCCTCTGTTCTGCCCCATCTGTTCACTAGAGGGAACTGGGTACCCTCGCACACCTGGCAGTTCAAGAGTATGTCACCTGACTTTTGAACACACGCATTCTCATACTGACTATTACAGGAACTGAAAAGCGTGGTGTAGTCGTCAAAGTGTACAACTGTCCAGCAGGTTCTTATCCGCAGAGACCCACAGGCTCCACGTTCACTGATTTATACAACTATGAGATCGGTCAAACTGTCAAGTACTTCCACTGAAGACTATGCTGGTATCTCGGATGGGGACGACGTCGTCTGTGCTAGGACCGGTGACTGCACTTCGTCTTGTCGGTTCTACAGCATTACCGGTAACCGATTCAACTCTCACTTGCAACGCCTCGCTCCGATGGTTCAGACATACGTCACACCAATTGTAGAGATCATACTTTGGTAAACTATCCTGGCCTGTCGGTTTCACGCGATTCTTGATTAGTCGGATTCTTCCTTTCCTTTCCGCGTCTTTTGTACTTGGTCTCTCCTGGTAGGTACCTCAATTATTTTGGCTCTGCCATCTGTTATTTTCTTTCACAAACTGCAAACTACCATTACGTCAGTTATGAACCAAGCTAGCTATCAAACGTTTTCTGAATACAACATCATTAGTCCGATTCTAAGCACACATTTCTGATGAGCACAGTGAATGCCCCAGCTGTTATCGACTTGACCGTATTCTGATACATTCATAAGCCGACGCATGATTTGAAAAATCAATCTTTATGGGTATCACAAACGGCCGAACACCTTATTTCTGCTCTTCAGCTTCCCATGCCCCAAACAATGACATTGCCATCGCCACCACCACTACACCACTCCCTCCTTGTTTTACAGAAGGCCACAGCAGACACGACGTCCTTGTTTGCTTTTGTTGGTATGACAGGCGCTGCACCTCTTACTTCCCTCATCTCGGAATGCTTAAACTTATACAAACACGTTCCCTCCAACATATCCCACGCAAACACCATGCCGTCGTCACTTCCACTAAGTACTACGCTATCATTCAGGCCTAGCGTGCTCCTGACTCTCAAATGCTTGTTCACGAAGGCGTCGTCCTTGTAGGTTTTGAGTACTTCCCCATTCGTCCGGTCCATGAGCCTCACAGTAGAATCCAGGGATCCGACCAGAACCTCAGTACCCTTTTTACTGACAGCCAAACTCGTGCAACTCGGTCCTATAACATCAACCTGACACATGCCCATTCTGAGATCATAATTCCTGACGCGACCGTCGACGCTCGCAGCCAGAATATCCGCGTCGTGTATCGTAACATCAGAAATACTGTCTTTGGCGTCTGAAAGTGTCATGATGGGCTTGTACGCGTTGGACTTGGTATCCCAGATTCTGACCGTCCCATCGTATGACCCGGTCGCTATGATGCTGTCGCCCTCGCCTCCGAAAACGCCGCGGTTCACACGCCCAGCATGGCCAGTCCAACGGCGCACCGTCTGCGCCGTCTGCACGTCCCAGAGGAAAACTGTTTTGTCGCCGCCTGTGCTCACAAACTTGTCGTTGGCCGAGTTGACGTCAATGCTGAGGACTTCATAGCCGTGCGCGGTATATTTGTTCACGAGACCCGGGGGCGATTGTGAGGACGTGGTAGGAGCGGTTGAGGTAGGCGGCGCTTTCGATGGGTTGTAAAGACGGATGGTACGGTCGGAGGCGCCGGTGAGAATGTAGGTTTGAGAGCCGGAAGAGTAGGCGACGGCATGGACAATGCCGGCGTGGCCAGTCAATCGTGCGATAGGTTTTGTCGGGAAAGACATGTCGATGTGGTCGACACCAGCACACTGGTTACAGTAAGATTAGGGTATCCACGGGCGTCTGCGAATGCGTCTGCGTCGTTGGAGGATAGTCGGTGTATGTGTTAGATGCCGCAGCTATAGAGGACAGGCGCTCAAGGCATGGTGAGGTGAAGCAGATTGGAACAAGGTAAGGAGAGAAGCTGTTGCGCTCTTGCTGGCCGTATCTCTAGCGAGACTCTATGGCGAGACAAAGACGCGCATCGCTATTGCGCAAAAAACCTGCAAACATGTGAAGACGCTGGGAATGGAGACATGCGCAATGCATCCGGTACCTGCCCAGGCCGAGGTGGGGCGATGACGCTCGATTAGCTCCCGCGACTTTTTGGGGCCTTGGTTGATCGCTGCCTATGCACATCTTGTCAACAATCCCCAAGGCTACGCAGTCTATACGTACATCAGTCACTCCTCTCTCTTCCAGGACTTCACACAAGCCATAGCAACGACCTGGAGATAACCGACCATGTCCTTCCAGCAACTCGACAACGCCCCCAAGGCCGACGACTTCACCCCACTATCAGAACACCAATCGCAGACCCCGACGTCCTTTTTCAGCGCAAAGCCCGTTCTCCATGCTCACTATGAGGGCATGACTCTGGTGGCCGCTGCTGACCAGCTAAAGCAAGACGCGGCGTTTAGCAAGTTCAGCTCAAGACGCGAGGGTGAAGAAGACTTTGTAGATGGCATTGACGTCTGGGTGTCCTCTGAGTAGGTATTCCATTTGGCTACCCACAGAAGATGCTAACTCAGAGCTCTAGAAATGTGGTTTTGTTTCAGAGCACGCCCTCTCCTGTCGGCGTTTCGATCCCATATCCTTCTCTCGCCCTCCATGCGACCATGAAGTACAAGACTACGATTGAGGCGCTATACGTGAACATATCACTCAACGACGCCGACACCGTAAATGAGGACGACGATATTCACATGCTCGAGGTCACCCTACTGCCCCCGTCGTACACCTCGAAACCCACCGAGACATGCATTACAGACCTATTCACCGCGCTGAACACCTGCGCAGACCTGCATCCCGACCCAGATGCCAGTGATGACGATGGCGAAGACATACTGGACGACACAGCACCCGGTGCGTCGGGTTGGATAACGGCTGAGAACATGGACGAGTATATGGATGAGAATGGTAACTTCAGTGGCATGGTGATTGGAGAAGAGCTGGGACCTGGTGCCGGAACAGTGAGAGCAAGGGAAGACACCGAGGAAGGCGCCAATGGTTTGAATGGTACAGACGGGCACGAAGGGAAGTACTATCGCACCGGCTGAAGCTGTTTACATGGAGAGAGTGAAGAGACATCACAACGTCAACAATGAACGACAGAATGATACCCCGGGCAAAACTTTCATGTGGCTTTAGTAGCATTGGCTGTGAGTGACCACTTGTCCTACCACCCTTAACACAACCATTCTCACATGAGTTCAGAACAACATCGCCGCAAATACAAGAAATTACGAGTTTTTTACCTCACCATACCCATCTCTAATCGCTTCTCACCCCTCACAGCTTCTTTCGCGTAAACTGGCAAAGGCTCTTGAATTATACCGACTTCTAAGCCCTTCTCTACATCTGCCTTCCATGTTGTCTTACCCCCTCTTTCTTGTCTTTCGACTCCCCACTTTCCAATGATAGTACCAGCTTTTATGTTTCGCCGTAGGCGGCGCTGGTAGAGGAGAGAACTCAACACGATGAGACCGAGAAGACCGATGACGAGCCCGACAATAACGGCGGTGCGAATTGACTCTTTGGTAGGCTCCCGAGAAGGTCGAGGGCGTGTGGACGGCATAGCTATAACAATGCGAGACACGCGCTTCGAGCAGTGGTGGACCGATTACTGCTTGCTCTTGTGTAAGGACGAGACTTCTAAGTACATGCAGACTGCTTTGAAAGATGTACCCCCAGTAAGACGAAACAGAATCTTGCTACACCCAATCAGGAGATATGGTGGACGTGAAGACGCAATCCGAATTCTTATATCTTCTGACTGACCATTTGTCAGTACTCGACCTGTCACTAAACACTACAGATGGAACAAGAACAATAGCTTACAACAACGGTAATTCAACAGATGTGTAGACCATCCATTAGAAGAAACATAAAACGGGTATTGCTAGTAGAATATATAGGAGGCACAAGCTCTGCTCGTCCCATGAATTAGTATACATCTACACCACGCTGATCTCACAACGTAAGGCTGATGCTTGATGTTACACAGCATCCACACCGATCTATGCCCAATCATCTTCTCAGCCAGACCGGTTGGTCTCTTGTCCCACCAATTGCGACAAAACATATGCCAAAACGGCCCCCAAAGGCGCGTTGGCCCAGATGAAGGCTTGACGCAGAAGCTGCATGCGTCGAGTTTCCCCTCTTTTTTGGGTCTGCAGACTGGCCGCTCATCGCCGTTGTTGGTTGGACTCGAGCCTCATCTCTTGGCTCGGATACCGAGATCGGTGAGCGATTGTATCAACAAAGGGACTTGGCATGCTTACTATTGCACACATGGCGAAGGGTGAGGTGTTTACGGCGGTCGAATGGGCATCAACACCGCATGCAGTTGGCTTCTTTTTTATCTTCTTGGCGGGGACGCGGGAAGGCTCGGATAGGGAACTCGCAGTGGAGTGTTTGCAACAGGTGCAGGTTGTTGTACAGCGTCTGCGTAAACTGGTGGCCATCCTGTGGATGTATGTTCGTTCATTCGCGGACGACCTACACCTGACGTACGCCTACGATCCTTCATCGCTTCTTTGTATGTTGGGGGCACATCTTCTACGGGTGATTCTACTGCGTCTCCGCTGCCTCTCGAAGTACTTGCGTGTTCCCCACGTGTCCTTTCAACATAACGTCGCTCAGCTGCAGCTCCCTCTTCTATAGCCTGTTGGCTACGCAACTCGCTCAAGAGTAGCGGTCTTGCCTTTTCACGCTTATGAGACCACGCGGACGGGGGGACACGGCGCAATAGTAGTATGACAACGATGACACCGACTACCACGCCAATGATAACTCCAACACGCTGGCCAATCGGCCATCCATACCATCCGTCTTTCCGACAGTTGTTGAACCTCGATGGGACACAGACATCGATGGAGTTTCGAGCTGGAGCTGGATAAATAGAAGTGGGGAACAACGTATCCCACGTGTCCTGGGTTGATGTAGGTGCAGAATCATAAGTGCTTGTCGAGTAAGGAGGCTCTGCTTCATTGCAGGCAGTCCCGTTTTGTGTGCCATGGGTACAGTACGCGCTGTATCGGTATGGCATCAGCACACCAAAGTCCGATGCGCCGTCTCGTGGTGTGCTAGACAGAGTTGCTATCAGTCAATCAGTCAGTTGTCAGTTCATCTTTGCGGTTCAAACTGTCAGTCTGGAGGTAGTGAACTGACCTGATTGACTGCCAAGACATTTTTTAGAATCGCGAACTGAGACTG
>NW_026260221.1:0-47079 GCF_024291825.1 Alternaria postmessia | reverse complement strand
TGTGTGTGTGTGTGTGTGTGTGTGTGTGTGTAGGCAGTCAATAGGCTTTAGTGATAAGCATACTTTACAGCATCTGAACATGTTGAATGGAAGACGGCATTGTATTTGCACAGAATCGCTGTTCCACTAACAAGTTACGAGTCGAATCGATCATTGTTCACTACTTACCGTCTGCAACCCCACATCGAATTATGATCACGAGGAAGCTGCTAATACTTTCCACGCTTCCACTCTGCTATTTGCAGCAGTGTGTCTGATCTTCGGCAACTCACTCTAGTTCAGTCTCAGTACGTCAGCCACAACACCAGCCACGTCATCAGCCACGGCTAACGGAACGGATGGGCGGACGAGCCATGTGGAGTAAGTGAGGTATGACGTCGCTGGCATCGGCGTTGGCGGATCGCGACTGCCGGTGTTGTACCTAAAACAGGCCCCACCAACGATGGTTTGGCGTCAGTTGTTGTGTGTCGCAGTTTGGTACAGCGTATCTGACGGCATGCAAAGCCCTCAAGGCCCGCGGTTGCAGTGACAGCAGCCAGGAACTTGGCGAATCGGGGACTGCGATTTGTGTCGCACAAGTTACAGGTTTGGAGCACGAGCTCCCGCCTGACAAAATAGCCAGGATATTTTGTGGTACGCGGTGGTACCTGGAAGATGAAGTGCTCAGTTCTTCCGAAAGAGGCGGAAGAAACGATGAGAGGGCTGTGCAAGATACCCCTCGTTCGCATGTACCCCGCTAAAGGTGGAAGGTGGCCTTTGGAGTACAGTAGGGTAGTGTTGATGCGGTTAGAGGTTCCTGTAACAAGACGGGTCGCGTAGAAGTGCAGGCTACCAATAGTAGGTCGAGTATAGTGGCCCAGTGTAGTGGCCCAGTAGAGTTCCGGAGCATCTTAATCGAGACAGGTATCCGCGATACGTACGCGGTGTTGTTGGCTCGGAACCTGTCAGCGCGAGGCGTTAGTGAGACAGACAGGACGGGATAGCATTTGCGGGATTTGTGACAGGCTCGACGGCGTGGCTATATATACTGCGGCCGGTTGCTCGGATGGCTAGCAGGGCAGGATTGAGGGGTCGATATGGAGGCGATGGACGCAGGGCTGATTAGGGCTGCTTGTTGTTGATTCTGTTGGGTTGCGGCTGCCTTGATGGCTTCGAGTGGGTTCCGAGTGGGGTCTGGATACGGTCGCCGCAGTTCTCGGCTTTGATGGTAGGCGCCTGAGTCGCGAAAAGATGCAGCAACTGGCAGCGGGCGGTATTTGCTTATTGCACATGTCTTGGAGCTTTGCATAGAGGTCAGACATAGCCGTCGATCAGGCATGGTAGAAGCCATGCACAGGGCCCAGCCGCGTTCCCGGCAAGCGCTGCTCCTATCGACGCCGCAAGAGACACATTGCGGGCCTGCCCTCCTTCAGCTGTCTGCGCGTGCCCAAGTACCGGGGCCAAGGTGCTATGCGGCGGCCCCCAAGCTTAATTCACTCTTCTTCTGGTCGCCATCAGCATTCGCGTCGCATTGCACATCTGCCTCTCCTGAGCCCTCTTGCCGTGAATTCTTGAATGTATTGACCCACGTTCTGCCAACCGACGGCGCGACGTCAAGCAATCCCTAGGCACTTGGCTACCGCGGTCCGGCCAGCAGGTTCCGATTGAACGCGCAGCCTGCCACCATGCCGCGACCTACATTTACCAGCAAGCTCTCGCTTCCGCACCGCCTCAAGCACCAGACCAGCTACACCAGCAACCCCAATTCCACCCCAACCTCTGTCCCCGCCAGCCGTACGGGGAGCCCCAAACTACGCGCCATGCCAGAGCAGCCAGTACCCGGCCTGGTCTTGAGGGCGAACGTCATCAAGGTGCGCCCGTCCATGTCTCCCCGGTGGAGCAGCCACAGCTGACATGAATGCAGGGCAGAGACCTCGCTGCAAAGGACCGGAGCGGCACTTCTGACCCCGTGAGTCCCTTCACAGGCATGCCACTGCCGCGAATGCCCCTCTAACCACCATGTCCACAGTACCTTGTCCTCTCGCTCGGCGACGAGAAATTCACAACTCCTACCATAAACAAGCAGCTGAACCCGGAATGGAACGAGTCGCTCGAACTGCCCATCCTCGGCGAGCAGAGCCTCCTGCTCGAGGTCGTCTGCTGGGACAAAGACCGCTTTGGCAAGGATTACATGGGCGAATTTGACGTCATACTCGAGGAACAATTCCAGAACGGACTCACGCAGCAGGAGCCACAATGGTTTCCCCTGCAGTCGCGGCGGTCCGGCAAGAAGAAGTCTGTCGTCTCCGGCGAGATCCAAATCCAATTCTCCCTCATCGACCCCGTCAACCTCGCCGCCACACCCGAGCAGATCCTACAGAAGTTCTTCGCCATCGCAGGACAAACACCAAGCCCAGACGAAGACGAGGGGGAGCTCCTCATGCGCGGCGACAGCAACCTCACCGACGCCGAAGAGGATGAGTCGAGCTCGGACGAGGCACAGGACGAATCAAAGAAGGCCGAGAAGCGGGAGAAGCGGAGGAAGAAGCTGAAGTTAGCCAGACTGAGGAGAAAGGTCAAATCCAAGACCGGCTACGAATACTCTAGCAATGGCGATATAGCTGGTGTTCTCTTCCTCGAGATTCAGAAATGTACCGACCTGCCACCAGAACGCAACGGTAAGTCTCCTGACCGCGTCCTCTTACACAAGCTAATGCATCCCTAGTGACGAGGACTACCTTTGACATGGATCCATTCGTTGTAACCTCACTCGGAAAGAAGACGTATCGTACCAAAACCATTAGTCATAACCTAAATCCCGTCTTTGACGAGAAACTTGTCTTCCAGGTTCTACGGCACGAAACCAATTACTCCGTCAATTTTACCGTCATCGACAAGGACAAGTTCTCGGGCAATGATTACGTTGGCACCGTCAACTTTCCCCTTGAAA
This sequence comes from Alternaria postmessia, assembly GCF_024291825.1. Taxonomy (NCBI): domain Eukaryota; kingdom Fungi; phylum Ascomycota; class Dothideomycetes; order Pleosporales; family Pleosporaceae; genus Alternaria; species Alternaria postmessia. The sequence continues at coordinate 44,150 of NW_026260221.1, read as the reverse complement.
AGGCTGTTTCTACAGCCCCACAGGAAGACCCAGAGACGGGGCTATATAGGTTACCTGAGCCATCAGACTCTCCTGGTCTCTCTCCTTCTGAATCCGGCAGTTCAAGGAAGTCCCGTTTCCGCCTCCCCATGTCTCGCTCTGCTTCAACTCACAGTCTATCTCGTCTGGGTCGGCCGTCTCTGAAGAAGGAAAGCTCGACAGGTTCACTCTCTGTACAAGAGCCTAACAATTCCCTGACTCCCAACAATGCTGCAGCCGATTCCAACGGTAATCTTGCTGTAGCCGGCGACGTCAACATAAACCCATCCGCCGCAGATGACGAGGATTTGAAGATGTACACACTACCATTGGAGTTAAAAGACAAAGAGCGCTGGGGCAACAAACACAACCCAACCCTCTACATTCGCGCAAAATACCTCCCGTACAAGGCTCTTCGACAACAGTTCTGGAGAGCTATGCTCAAACAGTACGACGCCGATGAGAGTGGTCTTCTCGATAAAGTAGAACTGACCACCATGCTCGATACCCTTGGTTCCACCCTGCACGAATCGACTATTGACAGCTTCTTCGATCGTTTCGCGGAGGCACATAATGGAGACCTTCTCCTTACATTCGACGAAGCCGTCATCTGTCTTGAAGATCAGCTGCAGGCCACAGAGGCAAGAGACGCCCAGAGGTCTGGATTTGCATCAGGCACACAGACTCCTTCGCTGGCGTCTGGAATGCTCACGCCCATCAATCAGAACAGCTCGACAACCTCCATTCCGGTGCTTGAAACAAACACCTTGGGTAGGGAAGGCGAAGAAGGCGACAACCTGCAGATCGACGATCTTGCCGACGAGAAGGGAGAAGAACATGTCATCGAGATCCGTGAATGTCCCATCTGCCACCAGCCGAAGCTGAATAAGAGGTCCGATGCTAACATTATTACACACATTGCTACCTGCGCCAGTCAAGATTGGAGACAAGTCAACAACATTGTCATGGCTGGTTTCGTCACCTCAAGCCAAGCACAGCGAAAATGGTATTCCAAGGTCATCACTAAGATCTCGTACGGTGGCTACAAGCTAGGCGCAAACTCGGCAAATATCCTTGTTCAAGATCGTCTTACAGGTCAGATCAACGAAGAGCGCATGAGCGTTTACGTACGTTTGGGTATTCGCTTGCTCTACAAGGGCCTCAAGTCGAACAATATGGAGAAGAAGCGAAGTAAGTGGCCAAGTGCTGTTGTTGTGAATGCATCATACTAATTTGTCGCAGTCCGCAAGTTGCTCAAGTCACTCAGTTTCAAACAAGGAAGGAAATACGACGACCCCGCATCAGCATCTGAGATACTGCCTTTTATCAACTTTCATCAGCTTGACATGTCTGAGGTGTTGTTGCCAACAGACCAGTTCAAGAACTTCAACGAGTTCTTCTACCGAGCACTTAAGCCGGGTGCACGTCCGTGCTCCGCACCTGATGATCCCAGAGTAATCGTCTCGCCGTCTGACTGCCGAACCGTAGTCTTCAATACGATCGACTCAGCGCAAGCCATCTGGGTCAAGGGTCGTGACTTTACCGTCGAGCGTTTGCTTGGTGATGCGTACCCGGAAGACGCGAAACGCTATCACGGAGGCTCTCTTGGTATCTTCCGACTCGCGCCACAAGACTACCATCGGTTCCACATACCTGTCGATGGTGTCATGGATGAACCAAAAACAATCGAGGGAGAATACTACACCGTCAACCCAATGGCTATCCGCTCAGCTCTGGACGTATATGGCGAGAACGTGCGCGTCGTAGTACCCATCGACTCCGTTGCACACGGCCGTGTTATGGTCATTTGCATTGGTGCCATGATGGTTGGCAGCACTGTCATCACGCGTAAGAAGGGCGACCATGTCAAGCGTGCCGAGGAGCTGGGCTACTTCAAGTTTGGCGGAAGCACATTGCTCCTTCTTTTCGAGCCCGGTCAGATGAGATACGACGAGGATCTTGTAGACAACTCGAACTCTGCCTTGGAGACTCTTGTAAGTCCAGTCATGCTTATAGTTAATCCGTGTTACTAATCTTGATAGGTTCGTGTCGGCATGTCTATCGGTCACAGCCCCAACAGGGCAGCTCATGTCCCCGACATGCGCAAAACCAACCCTACCAATGAAGAGAAGCAGGACGCGAAACGCCGCATCGAGGGTAGCATGGCACCTTCAGGCGTGAAAGGACCCATGCCTGGAGCTGGGATGTAGAATAGACTCCATTGCGGTGCATAGGAAAAGGAATACATAAAAGGACATGGGCAGGCTTGGATATTCAACATTGTTCTGGCGTGTGTCTAAGTGGAGTAACGAGATCATGATGGTATGGGAGCATACGGATCAGCGACATGGGTAGTCGCTTGTTCTCTGGCGTTTTTTGAGCGGCTTTGCTTTGACTGTCTACAAAGATGTGTCGTTTACGTACATGCAGAGCAGTTGGCCCGCATCCTACAACATCGTCTTTATCCCCTGAAAGGTTTGGATCGTTGGGCTCAAGTAGTGGACACTTATCCATGTGGGTGCACTAGTGCTTCACGTGAACACGCTAGTCCCAAAACCATTGTTTTGATGATGCTGGCGGCAGGTGCACACACCAACTTCCTTGCTCCCGTGTGATAACCGTTCCCCTCCACGCCCGTCGCCTAAGAATATTCGCATTACCGCCAAATCATTACGAGCCTGCGTACGGATACCGCAAGCATATACCTAATCGCACGCGAACCACCATCGTATATCCTGCGTAGCTCGCCCTGTCTACGCTCGCCCGTTTGTCGCGCCAATGCACGCGCTTTGACCGAACTTCAACTCCCCGAAACTCCCGTGACGCAGCAACTGGACTCATGACTACTATCTTCGCGCGCCCACCGCTCCAATCGCTTCCTATGGCCACAAACCGACCGACAACGCGACGAAGGAGCGCAAAACAAGCCTTCGATGACGACGATGCGCCGGCGCCAAAAAGAGCAAAGGCCGAGGTGAATGGGTCGAGCAAAAAGGCGACTGCTGCGCCAAAGAAGACAGCAAAGACAGCTGCATACGACGAGGACGATGATGGCTTCCAATTTTCGCGTCGCACGTCATCGCGAAGGACTACAAAGGCACAGGCTGCGCCAGCACCAGAACCGATACCCGAGGAAAGACCAACGAAGCTCGCGCAAGCTGTCGAAGCGCAACCCGTCAAATCAGCTGCGCGGAAGAAGAAACAATCAATCGCAGCAGCCGATCCAGAATCTTCAGACTCAGGAAAGCGACGGCGATCAGCGCGCATATCTGCCGACAGTAGACAGTTAGAGGTACGACCGAAGTCCACAGAGCCTCTTCCAACGAAAACTCGCACGAAGAAGGCTGCACCAGTAGAGAAAGAGAGGAAGAAGCAGGTCACACCCCCACCAGAAGTACAACCGCAGCCGAAGAGCACATATGGAGATGTACAAACACCAAGACACAATGAGATACAGGTCGCGAAGAAGCGCGATCCCAACGCCCAAAAGATCATGCTGCCTTTTGCCGACACACCAGTTATAACGAGAAACAAAGAGATGCGGAAGGGCGGCAACAAGGACGGGTCAAGAAGGAGTAGCACAGGCCTGCGAGGGAGGAGAGCAAGTTCGCTGATAGATAGCGGACAATCGAATGGTGAGTCTGAACACGATGCACAGACAAAACCCCCTAAGGGCATGGAAAAGCGCTTCCAGTAGGTAGTAAGTACTGACAAATTCGCAGCGCTACCCCATTCCGAAGTCGAAGTACGAGATTTCTACAAGTACATCGAGCAAAGTCTACCCGAACCACGGCGGATGAAGCAGCTTCTAACATGGTGTGGATCGCGAGCACTACCAGCGAAGCCATCGGGCGACGTCAAGAACGCGAACGCGATCATGGCTGCGCGAGCCATTCAACAAGAGCTTATAGACGACTTTGCAAGCAAACCTGAGCTTTCGGACTGGTTCAGCAGGGTACGTGGATGGGCTTCAGTAAGATATGAATTTGGGCTGATTGTTATACAGGAAGAAACAGCGCCACCACCTGTGGTGAAGAAGCCGAATCCCCAGAATGAGATGAACAAAGCCAAATTGGAGGAATTGGAAGACGAAGTCAAGCGGTATGTCTTGAAGTCCACTCATTACACGAACGCACCAGACTGACAGCGGAGTAGTCTCGAAGATGAGAAAGCCGCATGGGAAGCCATTGCATCAGCGTCGAAAGCTAGCCTTCCTCCGCCTGCACCTTCAATACCCACTGCGGCACCCACACTATCGGATATCGATACATCCCTCCTCGATCCCGAGCAAGCCGCCATAATTTCCTCCCTCCAACTATCACAACCACAGACCTCACCACAACCGCCGTCATCAGCATTCACATTCACATCGCCTACGGCACTACAATCACATCTCACATTACTCGCCAACTCACTAGAACCGCACATCGACCTCTTCGCAGATGGTGTTCATAAGATCGAGCAGTATCGCGCTACAGCAGAAAAGGTAGCGGATTGTGTGCTAGGGACAGCGGCAAAGAGGCTAGAGGAGCGAGATCGGGAGGCAAAGGAAAGAGTCGGAACAGAAGGAGTTGGTGTAGGCGACATACTGAGAGGCCTTGCAGGCGTACTCAGGGAGCAATAGATATGCAAGCGTTTATTGCAATCAAATACAAGAGTTACCGGCGGGAACGGATAAGGACTGGTATCCAGACAGACAATCGTCTTATGAGAATGATCTATGTGGCTCTTTCTTCGGCCTTTTCGCCTTATCCCAGAGACATACTTCGCAGGCATTTTCGTATGGTGTTCAGTGTGTGCGGGAATGGATTGGGAGAAAACGATATACCCTTCTGTTTTTTGGCCTTTCATGTAAATATTATTCGAGCAGGAATACCATCACACTATCTTGCTGCGCCGCTGAAGAGTCATGCACTTCAAGCAGAGTGCCAGAAATGTCATCGCGATTGCATGTGATCGCTAAAGTAAACCGAGAAACCTTGAAGCTACGGTTCCTGCTTGACAGATGATGATCATCCGTCAGTTCTTGCATTAACACAAGCCTTCGTCGACATTCCTATACTCAGCTCACTCCCATTTCACGTATATCTCTTCGCTGCCTCTCTTAGCTTCTAATGCACCATATAGCCAGTCTTCCAATCTCGTCTTCCAGATTCAACGCAAATCCCATTGTGATGCGGAGGAAAAGTACGCGCTCTTCCAGGTAGCGGAGAACGTCGATAGGAGTGTGCAAGAGTTGCTCCGACGTGCGGCCGAGGAGTTGAGACCATGCAGCGTCCGAGAGGATGAGTTTTCCAGAGCTAATCTGGCCGGTTTCGTCGAGGAGAGCACCGAGCTGGAAAGCATCAGGGATAGAACGAGATGATTTTCGAGAGGAATGGAGCCCACTTACTATTCTTGGATTGATCCTCAGTTTTACCATCCTACCACACTGCTTGCACTTAATCTCTATGTTGTTGGCGAAAATAGGGATTCCGCAGCATTCATTGCTCATGAGCATATTTCGCCTAAACGTCGTGACAATGTTAAGCTCTGTGACAATAACGCTGAGGTAGCCAGCAATAGTCTCCTTGGATCTTTTGTTCGAGAGCGAGCGAGCGACGTCATCCACATCCGCAAGTGTGTACAGTGCTCTTATGGCTGCAGTCTTGAAATCATCAACCAAACTATCAGCGATAGGAAATGGCGGATTGACATGTTCTTTCTTCGTCAGTTTTTGTGCTAGCGCTCTCAATCTCCGTGCATCACCCATGTCTGGGTCGATATCGATGCGTGAATTACCGCTCAGCGTGAGCTTGGCCATTTTCTCTATCCGCCATCCGGGGTTTGAGATCAGCAAAACTGTTTTCGAGGCAATGAAGAGAGGTGCAGAGTCGCACATGGAAGAGTACAAAGTAAGTTGACCGTCGGCCGTGTCGTCAAAGATACCGATGGAGATAAGTTCGGAGGTTGTGCCGTTGCGGTTCATGTCTGGTTGTTGAGTAAGCCACTGATAAAGACATGATCAGGTAGTATGGGGGATAGAAACCACTCACACTTTTTCCGCGCTCCGATACTCTTGACACATACCAGCAACTTCGGCTCTTCGACATCATACCCACCATCCGTGAAGCTCTTCAGCGTCATCAGTCCGGTCAACACCTTATTCTCCCGTATACCATACGGTCTCCTGTACCTCCTTCCATCATCACTATTCTCGTGCACCATAACATGACAGTTCCTATCGCCCTCGGGAAAGATGGTAGTAAACATTGGAGCAGTATTCGGAGCCAAGGAATTAAACTCAGACGAATTCGAAATATGTACCGTCCACACACTGAGAAGCTGGCCTAGCTTGAGTCTATACTGCGTGGTGTTATACCAAATGCGCACAGTAAGAACACCGGTATCGTCTGCAAGAAGGACCTTGATGCATCCTTGAGCTGCTTTGTGTGATTTGCTTGGTCTGGCTTGGTCAATGAAGTAGACGACGCGGCCCATGAGAACGAGGTTGCAGGGACCAGGCTCGAGTGTGCCTAGATCTGCTTCTTCGTAGTCAAAAGCGGGCTTTCTGTTGTATTAGCGGTGAGAAAACACGACTGTGTAAGGTGCATACAGCCCATGCACTTGTAGCAGTCGCTTCCGATGAGGCAAGAGCGGCATGAGCCTCTTTTGTGGCGAAGCCATCGTTATTCTTTGTCGTCGACGATGAAAAGTAAGACTGAATTGAGGGTGAGGCAGGCATTTTCTACCATGCAGGTCGGTGTTGAGGAGGTAAAGGCATTTGCAGTATTGGGGCTGATGTTGAGGTGAGATTTGAGACAGGAGCGTTCCTGCCGCTTCCGTGAAATGCAATATTCGCCTGAATCTCGATGAGGAAGTCGCACGACCCTGGAAGCCAAACTATTGTATATGCGCACATTTGAAATATCTGTACGCTTCGTTGTAGTGTTACTAAGTCGAATTGTGGCGCCAGAATGCAAGCACCATTTGACACGATCTGGTATTACTATCAGGTCACAAAAGATCAGGCAGAATTATGGTAAAACAGATTTTCTATTGCTTCAAAGAGAGTAATGAGTTGGTCGAGTCATGTTGTGAGCCACATGTGCCTCTAGAGCATCATGCGATATGTGCCGCCGTCCAGTTCCAATCGATATATTGGAGGCTCGCCACCGTCCATCGATCTAGAAGAGCTTATGCTCCAGGGTCATGTCGTTCTCCGGTTCAAGACCGACGCAGGCACGGAAGATATTAGTGAGAGCTGCGCGCTGCTTCGCAAGAGCATTGACAACAGGTGTGCCAGGAGGGGTGAGTGGAGCCTTGAGCATGTAGCTGAGGACACTGAGAACGCTGTGAAAGTTGTTGAACTTTGCATCACTAGCCTCGGCGCTGTGGGACTTCCACTGCACACGAGTCATCATCTCGGCGACGAGAACCAGATCGATGATCAATGGCGAGGCTAGGAGAGAGTCCTCGCAGACATTGAACAAGCTGATGGTCTGGTGGCCGTCAAGGAAGATCTCGGCGTAGTACTCGTCCAGGGCACGCTTGTCGTCTCCAACAGCGGGCATATACTTGATGACCACACAATGGTCAGGGTGCTCACCGTCCTTGTACAAGACGTTGTTCGCAGCGACCATGTCGTCGACGACGTTGGACTTGGAAATCTCCTTGGAGCGGAACTGCTTCTGGGAGCTAAGATTCATGCCGTCATTGTTGCCCAGGTGATTGTACGAGGCAATGGAGGTGAGCTTGATACCAGCGCTGATCATGAAGTCAACCAGAGCAGACTTCATCTTGGTTTGGCCAGACTTGAAATCGTCGCCCCCAATGAAGGCATTGTGCTGCTCAGCAAGCTGAATAGCACCAGGCACGAACGTGTTCTGAGGGGAGCCGTTGATGAATGGAACGCCCTCAAGAATCGAGGCAACGGCAAAGACAGTGGAAGGAGAGACCTCTTCGTGACCAGACTCAATAGCCTTCATCAGGTTGTCCGCCGTGTCGTTAACGCCCTCGATGATGTCGGCGTAGCGCTCAGTGTTAGCAGTCCATTGCACAATAACCTTGTCGAGATTGTTGGCAGCCTTGAAGTCACTTGATCATTGTTAGCGAGGACAAGAATGCAGTGTGGAAGCTTTCGACTTACCGGATGTCCTTGCGGATCTGCTCAACATGGGCCATGGAGGCCTTGGTACCCTCAAGAACATTGTCGGCACGCTCTTCTTGGTTGGCAGCAATGAAGTCCGGGTAGTAGATGCTAGGAAGGGGCTTCATAGCGCCCATCTCCTTACGCACAAGGGACTTCAGAGACGGCGATAGAACCTTGGCGCGGTCCATCGCTTCAGCAAGGTTCATCCCGCTAATGTCCCACCCACCGACGACAAGGTCGTTGGGGTGGACCATAGGCAGGAGGTCATGAAATGGAATGTGGATCTCCTGACCAGTCTTGCTATCGACGCCGAGCTTAGTGGTAGATCCCATGATGACCGAGCCATAGTAGTTAGCGCCGCGCTTGCCCTCCTTGGTCTCCCAAACGAGGTTTCGCTTGTTCGCGATGATACCAGCGGTGACCGTAGTGCCATTGTTGCCGCCCCAGCCAACCAGCATAACGCCGGTCTTGGGGATCTTGCGGTCGACCTTGAAGTCGTAGAGCGTCTCCTTGGGAATAGCCACATACTTGCCGTCGGCGTTCTTGGTAACGTCGGTGGTACGGTAAGTGTACTTTGACCTGATGGTTTCCTCGGTATACTCTACGTTAGGAGAGCTGACAACAAAGAGATCCTTGGGAGCCGTTTTCACATCGAACCCATTCGCGTGACCGACGCCGTCTTCTGCGTGTGGTGCCATGTTTACAATTGAAGTTCTTTCTGACTTGGTGAACTTAGTTGCGGAAGTCTAAATCCGACGCTGCCCCAGAGGGAGAAGTGCGTCGGCCGGCGAATGGGTTGTGGATCCTGCCAAATGTCAGTATAAAGCGTCCCCATGGGGTTATAGCGGGGCACATACGAGCTGAGGAGATTGGAAAACGTCTTGACAGCTGGGCAATGGCCCGGGGAAATCTGGGTGTGGTTGATAGAAGGGAGAGAGATTGTAAGCTTGACAGTCGGCTGTTATCTACAATCGGTGGTGTGTTGTGGTGGGTGAGGAGACATGGAGAGAAGTTGCGATATAAATGCCTCCCGTGTCCCGGCTGACTTAGCAATAATCGTACGCGATCGTTCCCGCCTGCTGCCGGACAGCGTGTTCACCCACCGCTTCTTTGCCTTTACCTTCCATACCCCCCACTTTTCGTACTAATGTACATCGCCGTAACCTTGTTCGGTATGTCCAACACCAATGGGCACGCAGCAGCAGTGTTCGCGATGCTCGCCATGCCCCACTATTTCTTCCACCATCCCAACATGCAGCAACAACAACCGCAGTAGGTATGGTGACTGTGTAAGCGATCCGGACGAGAGCGCTCTATGAGTCTCAAGCGAAGGCACATTGCATGGACAGCTGTCATCGCATCCTCGAGTGTACCGCTGTGGAATTTTATTATTTCCTCCTATGAGGTACCTGTATAGGCAGATACTACGTAGGTATTCAACAGATACGTACCCCGCCATCACGTGCTCCGTACTCCCGTAGAGGGGACCTCGGGGACTTCCAGCCTGCAATGGACGTCTCATGACTTTCCGCGCAGATGCGAAAACACGTCTGCCCACGAAATGACAAGCATGGTATTTGGAGGATCCTGAGCCACGGATTGTTTCAAGGCACAGTGGTGTCGTCAGTCAAGCGCGACGGCAGCACTCGATACGTTTTCTGCGTCAAAAATGTTTACAGAACGAAGGAAAGGCACGCGACACCATCTGCAACGCATTTTTGTCTAGCAGCCGCCATGCAAGACAGCCACTGTTGACAGATGACAGATGCTGCTTGTTTGCGAAATATCTACACGAAACCAACAACAAATCGATAGTATTAACCGTAATGGCAGACACATTGAAAACCAGACCCTGGGATCGCTTGCAGGAACGACGAATGCGGCAACCTGCATGTGAAGTTTGCTGATCGCCAATCAGCCTCGCAGTTCGCCATGGGAACCATGTCAGCACATGCAGAGCGGGCAGGGAGAGTGACATCCTCCAGGGGCAGCAGTTGGCGCAATGGTATGCCTTCAACTGGTTGAAACTTCTGGCTCTTGCGACAGATCAAGCATTTTGTCTCGTGGTCCACACCGACATGAAAAGATCATGAACGAGAAACTGTTGACGTAGCGAAAGGGGCGCTTAAGCCATGGATAATTGCTACATGCAACGTAGATCGACCAGCGAGAACGACGTCGCATATGGCCAATCACGCCGAAGAGTAATGTCCGGCCCTGGTGGCTTGATAACGCATGGGCAGCAGGCGATCAGAGCCTCCAGCCACCTGCTCGCTGTTGCAGGACTTGGCTTTACTGTTCTGGCAGCGTTGCTGCCGCGATTTGCGACCTCCTTGAGCTTGTGAACTCTGTTGACTTCGGTCCGCAGGCGTGACATCGTGTATCGGCGATGATGTTGCGTCCGAGACTCTCCGTCGCTTACTATGGTTTCATCGCAAGTCGCCGCCGCTGGAACAGAGGGAACCACACGATTTGCCCAGGTACAAGCCGTCGCTCCGTGCGCACGCCTGTCGAATCATGGAAACCAACTCGCACGACGTCTCGCGCCAATTTTCAGGGACGCGCGAGTTACGTGAAGGGTACACACAAAGAAAGCGATTTGTGCGCTTTGCCTCTCGCTATTGGGCCTTCGTGTCTAATTGCCGATCAGCCTTGTTGTGCGATGCGAGCTGTGTGTGGCCAACGCCCAGACACGGTCATAACCGCTCTCTTGATCATAATTCATTAGCATCAAATACCCAACATTGCGCGTGTCGATTGTGGGGCTAAACAGCCTCTTAAACCGCAGGATGCAGTGACGCTAGCTTTTATCCCGCTGCCGTCCCTGAATGCTAGCCAATTCGGAACCATGCCCGCATGCTTCCCCTGATTCAGCAAGGCCCACCCACACCGTTTCTGAGGATCGAACAACCCTGTTCAGCTTTGTTTCTCGGCGCGCCCATCTATCATCCGTCCTCGAAGACTGCCGCATGACTTGCTCCCACTTCATGTCACCAACCTTCATATCGCCTTACGAATTAATACCGCTGGACGTGAACGGCCTTACATTGCATGTCCAGGCACGAACGGCCTTGGACTTCTTCCTCGAACCAGCTCTACAAACACGCTCAACATGGAGCGAATGAGCACTCTTCCGACCATCAAGTGTTCATCTTGCGCTGTGGACATTGATATTCTTCATTTAGCCGACCATGTTTGCGCAGCAGCACCCCCATCGGGTGAGTACAATACGGAACACTACTATACACACAAGCTTATCAACTTAGCAACGACGGTTCCCGAGCCCATGTCCCCCACCTCAACTGTCTCTCCAGAATCTCCACCCTCTATAGTCTCGCCGAAACTCAATCGCGCAGCAACTTTTGGTGGACCAACTTTTAGCAACAGATCGGACCGTGTACCGCAATCGGGTCGCATGCCTCCTCCTCCACGGATTGATTCAAACGCAGCCAGTAAGCAAGCAGAGCAGAAAACCACTGTTGCTGGTAGACTTCGTGCTGATTTGTCTAGACAGGCCATTTCGACCGCTAGAACCATCAGTGATGACTAACCAAAGTGATCCCAGAAGCCGCTCTCCAGGTCTAGTACCGCCAAAGTCTCCGTACAAGATGAACCGCAGTGTGACAAGCCCTGTTCCGCGATCCATGGCACCCCCATCGCCCGATTACACTTCCAACTTGGACTCTGCCTTCCCGCGATTTCCGTCCAAGAACAGTGCTTCCAAAAATGCCAAACCTCAACCGCGAGAACGACTAGAGCCGTACCAACAAAACTATGCTCAGCCGAGCCCTCTTTTTGCACCACTAAGCCCACGGTTCGATGGCGGAGAAAATGTGACCAAGCGTATGAACAGCATTGCGCCAGGGCCATTTGACGGTACGGCAGATCGAAGGCCAAGCACAGCGAGCGCAACAAGACCATTTGCGGAGGATGGGCAAGCACTTGGCCATAGGAGGACGGGTACACAGGATAGTATCGGGAGCAACAAGAGCATGCCGAAACAGCGCGGATCTGTCACTTCGAATGCGTCACGAAGTTCGGCATACTCTAACCGCAGCATAGGCCTCCCATCCCGCCCGAAGCCGGGCATGGGCGGTACCAATGCTTTGCCGCCGCTACCAACCACATCCGAACAGGCCGAAGGTATTGACGCTTTCCTGGACCGGTTGCAGAGAGAATCTACGAAGCCTTCTCAGGCATCTCAGGAGAACTTGGCAAGAGCAAATCCGTCACGACAGAATAGTAGAGAAAGGAGAGAACCTCCACCAAGGCCTAGGAGGCCGTCAGAGAAAGATCTACCACCATCTGATATGACTGATCTGCAACCTCCAGAGTTTATGTCTCTCTCGAACAATATGTTTCCTTCTCGAGGTTCAAGCCGAAGCGGTTCAGAGAGTGATATGCCTCGAGGCCTCGCGCCGTCTCACGCTTTACGTCCACCGCCACCGGTAGCTTCTGGGCTTGGTGATGCGTCCTTGAACGCGCTCCACACGCCTTCGGACTCTGGCTTCTCGGATGATTCGTACGCCAGCTCTGGCTACCGAAGCGTAGCAAGCTCGAGGTCAAGCCCACCGGAGTCCGAAGCTGCGCACTCACGCCAAACTTCCAAGATTAGTCGTCCCGACAACATTGTTGAAGAGGGTGTTGAAAGAAGCGCAAGCCCAGAGTCCTATGCTGAAGCACGGCCTGTTCGAGCACCTCGAAGCTACATGAGGCCCGATGGTGCGGAGCCATACCCACGTGCGCTCTCACCGGGATATCGCCAGGACACATTTCCGCCCGGAGGATATGCAAGGTATCCAGAGTCGCCTATGGATCCCGCCATACAGATGGGTGCGCCGACGCCACGCGACACATTCGACCCGGTATCTCCGCAGGACCCAGCAGAAGTCAATGTAAGCCCACCGAGGCGTATGGCCGATCCCGAACCTCAGCAGCAAGAGGTGCGCCGACCCAAAGCTTCTAGCAAAGGCAACTGTCGCGGGTGCTCCGAACCGATCGTTGGAAAGTCCGTGAAGGATTCTTCTGGTCGCCTTACTGGACGCTACCACAAGCATTGCTTTGTCTGCAGAACGTGCGCCGATCCCTTTCCGACAGCGGAGTTTTATGTCTTCGAGAACTCGCCATACTGTGAACAACACTACCACAAGCTCAACGGATCTCTGTGCAATGCCTGCAACCGCGGCATCGAAGGCCAATATCTCGAAACGGACTTGCGCCAAAAGTTTCATCCAAGATGTTTCACATGCACGACCTGCCGCATCGTCCTCCGCGACGGTTACTTCGAGGTCGCTGGCCGGCGATACTGTGATCGACATGCGCAAAGTGCCGCAGCTCCTCCGAGGAGTAACCTAGGCCCGGGCAATTACAGACCGCGAAATCTCCAGAAGCGTGGTACAAGACTCATGATGATGGCTTGAACTGCTTACTTCTAATGTTGCCTTTATTGCTTCTTCTTTGCTTATATTCTGCTTTTCTTTTGTCACGTCCTTTAGCGATCTGGTTTTTTGGGCCTTTTGCATGAATATTCACCCTCTTCATTCTTTCTGATACCCGGCCAGTCCGCTGTTTCTTTACCATCTCTTCTGCGTTATACCCCTTACTCTATACATTCGCTACACCTTATAATTATCTTTTGTATCGGTGTTGAATGATAGACAAGCACCACTTCTTGTGGTCGCTTTGGGTGGTGCTTGATATACCACTTTCCGTTAGACAGGCTTTAGTCTCTGGGAGACTGATCTTACTTTGTTTATCACGAGGTCCGACTGCACGTGTACATATCTATGTAGCATACTTAATGTTTACTGTTCATCGCGGTGAGCTTATGAATATCGAACATGAGGCTTGATTGTGCTTCCTTATCTCGTGGTAATATATCATCACCGCATTGCATGGCACACAGTTTCATGAAATGTACAAACTAAACAGCTGAAAGATCCCAAAAAAAAACATAGGCAGCCCTGGAAGAGGGCGCACCCGTTGACAACCAACGTCATTTGTCGCTATGCTGGCATGTACGCCTACACCCAAGAGCGAGAGTCGACTGTTTGGTCGATTACTTACGTCTGCGACTTGGAGATCTCCATTCAAGAATCTCCATCGCGACATCGTTTTGCACTTGCCATAGGATTACCACTCGGATAGTCGAAACGCTGTCATACTTCAATGATGCACGAACACAATACATTCAATCAAGTAGAGAAGTATATATACAATGTCCTCGATGCGCTCTAGGACCTCTTGCATAAAAGCCATAACATCTTTTGATACGATACAGCTACAGCATCTATCAAAGCCTAAGAAACAGCGTTGTCTGTCCGACTAAATCAACAACCACCAATTACATAAAGAACATGTGTCTCATGGACCAGTCCCTCTTACATCTATCAAGAAACCCAGATCCCCTTCCTCCTCCCACTCCTCCTCCATCGCCGCCACGTCCAAACTCAGCCAGCTCAACTGGTAAAGCACAGCCTGCAATCCGCGGCCCGGTAGGTTCTCAGCATTTGAAAATACAAATCAAACATGAACTAATATCCATGGAAGAAACCTGATCCTACAACGCCGTCACCACCGCCTTCTGGTCCGCCCAACTCGCCCAACAATCAACTTCAACAATTGGACTTGATTTCCAGCGCTAGGAATTTTGTTATAAGTTGTGTCTAGGAGCCAATTGTGGAAACGTACAGTTAAGGGTGTGGTGTGTGCCAATGGCTATCATGCTAGAGAACGCAGGTTATCGAGTTTGATGGAATCTGATGACGGCTCTGCAGTACATGCTTGGATACTGTAGTTCCCAACCTTTCCCCAACACCACAGACGACAATATCCCATAGCATGATATCACGATGCAGATGAACATACCATGCTACTACCCTAGCGAAGCTTACTTCTGAGCGATAACCACCCATTGACTAGCCCTCATCCATACTTCCTCTCCAACCTTCTTGGTGCCCTCCTGCTCCAAGATATGCTTCACAAGTAGATCGACAGCTTCGTCCCATCTCTCACCATCCGTCTCCTTCCAGCCCCCTATGTTACCCAAATACGCCCAAGACTTTTCTGCCCAGTCCTTCAAGTCGGTAGTCTTCGCCCACGCCTCGCTCCTTTCGACTCTCATATTCTCCTTCAAGAAGCCTGCTTCCAACATCACTCTCTGGATTTGCTGCCCGTCTTTCCAGATGATGGGAGGTGCTGGGTAGGGGTTCCCTGGACGGAGTGCTTGATGTACGAGCGCAAAGGGTGGTAACCAAGTGACATCCTCCCAGCAATTTACTACAGCGGTCCCGCCAGGTTGAAGTGTACGGTAGATTTCTTTGGCACCGTCGAGACCAGCACCAGTAGTAAAGAAAATACCGATGTTATTGATAGAGTGCGTAAAGTGGTTGTCGGGAAACGATAGACTCTCAGACTTCTGGTTGGACACATAGATCGGCCAGGAGTTTCTATCTGCATCTGATCGAAGCTTGTCGAGGAAGACTTGATCGATATCCGTGGCGTATATCTTTAGATCTGATAGCGCATTTGAGGAAAGAATTATGCGAGAGACTGTTCCGGCACCACATGCGTTGTCATGGATAACCGAGGTTGGGGGTATGGGTGGGAGGAGAGACAAGTTGTGAGCTGCAAATTGAGAAGTAACGGCGCCACCTGTGGCTTCGTACACATCGACTTTGTTTTGGCCTTCAAGTAAGATAGCGACCTGTTTTGGCTGGTGTTCAGTGTTAGAAGCCATATCAAAGTTCTGTGGGTTTATGCTTGGGTATCATCAGCCTCTTAAATACCGATTTTTCTTAGTCCAATACTACCTGGTGACTATGCTACAAGTGTCGATTCGTGCGTCTGTCAGGCCGCAAAGAACTTAGTCATCCCTTTCATGTCTCACGCCTCTGTACTGTCAGGCAAGCTTGATTGGTGGATCCGTAGGCAGTCACACGTGGTGCTTACTTCGGGGAATGGATCGTATTTTGCCTAAACAGACCTAGAAGATTACGGGCTGCAGTCAGAATCATACTATGACGGACGACCTGGACGCAGTGGCGGACTTCTTCAGAGCCGGAGATGACGGGGCTCGGAGGAGGCTGGAGCGGATGACGCGCTCCAAGCTTCGGATCCGGACCCCTCGCGCTAGAGTCAGCAGTTCTCGTCCCTCTTCCCCCAACAGTACAGTCGCTTCGAACCTAGTACGATTCCCAATGCATCGTGTCAATGACTCCTCTTCCTCGAAGTTTCGTGGTTCGTTACCAATCAATATTGCCCCTCTCACAACGCGATGACCCATGCGAATACAAGTGTCTGCCTGCCTGACGACAAGAGGTTACGCCAGCAATATTTAATCGCCCTACTCACGCAATCAAACGATTATTATCTAGAGATATGATGCGAGACATGGTGCATTCGATGCGCTCTCGATAGAGTGATGTGAACAGCTCTCGACTGCTCTTTTCTGGACATCGTAGTGATATACTATTACATTCACTACGTAGGCGAGAGAGATCTGAGGTAGACGGATAGTGGTTCTTGACAGGTTGAGAGTGTTGCAGATGAAGCATGGCCTTGGTGCACTGACACACCTGATCAAAAAGGACAAACAGAATGTTCGTGGTGAGCGCCAGCACATTTGAACAACCCGATATACTCAAAGACCTGCCTAGATAGGCTTTTAGCCTGTCACAGTTCTCCATAGTCATGGTCTGCAATACGAATTGCTGCAAGAAGCCGTGTCACGGCAACATTCCGACTGCTTGGCTCAGCATCTCCTGATAGGTATTGCACACAGTTGAACAAGAGTACAGAATTCTGTACCGGAATCGGTTCAGTATAATAGATCGCCCAAGGTAGCAGTATGGTGCTCTCCTAAGCAAGTTCCTAGAACATGTTCCTGTACATCCTCTTCCTGCTTGGCATAAGCCATGCAATTGCGCCACAGCCACAGTTCGTGTTATCGTCACTACAACTCAAGCATTGCTCACTATATATAGTCCAATATACTCGCCTCTACGACCACCTTCAGTACCTCTGGCAGTTCGGTCGCCTTACACCAGCGCCTGGAGCACGACTTATGGTGGCAGCACACTTAACAATCGAAACGTTACTTTTTGGAACGGAAGACCTATAGGATGGACTGGTATTGTACGTGTGGATGGAACGTCTTACGAATACATGGGGGACTCGCCTTCCGTCAACGATCTCCATAAAGCAATACCGCTGACCGTATCTTACGACTCGCAGTACGTAACATTCCTGTATGAACTGCACGTGAGATATAAACTGACTTCCCACACGTGACTTTAGCTACAGTAATTTCACTTTTGACGCTGGACCCGTGAGAGTCGAGGCGCGATTCTTTTCTCCTATCCTGCCGCAAGATCTCTGTAAGAGTAGTGTTCCGCTCAGCTATCTGGAAGTTGCGTACATCACCACCGATGGAGCTTCACATGATGTACAACTTTATTCAGATGTGGATACCAGTTGGCTAGCGGATGGCAATTCAACGATGCGATGGAGTATCGACTGTCCCGGCGAGTCTTTCGATGATCACGAATGCCCAACCAAGGGCACAGGAACTCCCGAAACATTATACCATTGGTGAGTTCATTGAAAGAAGAACATGTTTGGTACGTGTCTGATTAGCTCGAAGGGAAGCAGAGATCCTGGATCAGGTTTCATGGTTTGAACGTGGTCTTAGAAATGAACCATACTGGGGCAAGCTACACTACATTTCTTCTCCTCGCTATGCCACGGAATTCAGTTTCGCCAATGGATTAGCAACCACTACACGGAAGCAGTTCGTTCGCGACGGCGCACTGGATCGTTCCTTTGATCAGGATCAGCCTCGACGGCCAGACGACAGGGTGCCTGTGTTCGCTTATTCCCATGCCTTCACGACGAGCCAGTCAGGATCGGTGTTATACACCGTCGGTACGACCCAAGAGCCTGCTGTGCACTACCGTACCGCCATCGGGGATGTCGAGCTTCAGCCATGGTGGATGACGAATAATTGTTATTTCACTATCAACAACATGATTAGTAAACACTACCAAGACTACACCGCTTCTGCGAAAGAGGCCAAAGTTTGGACCATGCAACTTCGCCATGACGTCGCTACCTATTACGCTAAGGATAGAGCGAAAGATGACAGTACAGAAGTATCTTCTATGTCGGAAGAGGAGTCGTACTATGCCATTCTCACACTTTCCACTCGCCAGATCTTGGCTGCGAACGTTCTCACAGAATCTGCAGACAACGCTACGGGAGCAACCATCTTCCAGAAAGAAATCTCCTCAGACGGGAAGGTGAACACAGTTGATGTGATCTATCCTGCATTGCCCTTTTGGCTTTACGCAAATCCTGAGCTTCTTCGCTTGCTCCTCAAGCCCATCTTCGAGTTTCAGGAGTCTGGACTTTACCATGAACAATATGCCATGCATGATATTGGTCGCTTCTATCCAGATGCTATAGGCTATTTCAGCTCAAGCATACCGGACGAATGGGGCGAAGAAGCGATGCCTGTTGAAGAGAGCGCCAACATGATCATCCTGGCTTATTCGTACTTCATGGCTACTAACAACACTGAGTATCTGGCAACGCACTTTGATATACTCAAGCGATGGACAGTCTACGTGATTGAAAAGAGCCTATATCCTGAACATCAGACTACTACAGGTAAGTCATGTTCTAAAGTAACAACGCGCACAGACCCATATTGACGAGACCAAAGATGATTTTAACGATCCCATCGCCAATAATACTAACCTCGCGATAAAAGGTATCGTGGCCATAAACTGCATGGGTGGTATTGCCTCAGCTCTCGGAGATATCACACTAGCGACCAGATATGTAACCTTAGCATACGACTACTACGAGCTCTGGGCCGCCTCATCTATCGATACCACCAATACCCATACCCTCCTAGCTTATCAGCTCCCCAATTCATACAGCATTCTCTATAACATTTATCCGGCTCTCTTGTTCAACCTCCGCTCAATCCCCAAGTCCCTCTTCCTCATGGAATCAGCCTTCTACCCCACTGTCGCCCAAGAATACGGCGTGCCTCTCGATAATAGACATCTGTGGACAAAGAGTGATTGGGAGATGTGGGCCGCAGCTACGAGCCTACCCCAGACGAGAGCTTTGTTTGTGAAATCGCTTGCAAAGTGGATCAATGAAACAGTTACAGACAAGGCGCTTACCGATCATTACATGACGACGGGGGATGGAAACTATACAGACTATCCGTTTATCGCGAGACCAGTTGTTGGAGGGCATTTTTCGCTACTAGCCATGGGAATGTTTGGAAGACATGGTGTTCCGAGTGAAAGAAACTATCGAGAGAGGTGAGCACTACTATCAATGTGTAGTGGGATATATCGAGCTATAATAGGGATGTGGTTTGTGGGGGCTGAGTGTAAGAAGATATTCGATTACGGTTGTTCCAGCAACCAGGTTAGTGTCTAGAGGGATTACTTGTTTCTTAGAGCTGTACCCTAGCTATGCGACACCCTGACGTTTACGCTATGTCTCACGCCAACTTGATACAGAATATCTGACGGTGTGTAGCTGTAATGCATAGTGTCCATATAGTACCACTGATGAATAGCGGGCTTGTTTGTATGTCATCACGTCACACTGCTTGATGTAGCTTACTCTGGATCGCTACGATGATGCCATGTTTTTGGATTCATTGCGTCTGTGCGCTTATGGAATACTTCCTTCTAATCCATGCATTCCCCTCTTCTCGAGTCATGCATTCGAACATTCCTTCATGTTTTATCAGGCCCACAGGAGTGTCTTCCCTGTCTGAAAATCGAGAACAGGAGCATAATCGGACATTTCTGTGCAAATCCATCCTGTTATTAAGGACATGAGGAAGGGAAATTTCAATGTGGTGTTGGTCAAGGTAGATGAAGGATACAGGCGTCTTGATCGTTTGCGGCGTTCACCACTAACGATCACGCTCCTTGAGCTCCTCTGCAACAGCCTTGAGACCCTTCTCATGCTCTTTCTGAATCTGATCCCAGTACTGTGCCCAGACACGTAATTGTGAGTCGTCCTGGCCTACGCCAGCCTCGGTACCCATCTGCTTGTTGATTTGAATGGACACTTTGAGCACACCCTTAGCACCCTCGTGAATCTTCTCAATCTCCTGCTTAACGGCGTTCTCCTTGGGCTTGACGGCAAGTACAATGCGGAAATTCTCTGCAAGCGAATCCAGGCGCGAGCGTACCTGGTCTGGTGCGATTACCATGAGCTTCGTGAGCATAAGGTTGCATAGGATTCGGATGTCGTGCTCGTCAGTGATACCAGCGACGATGCGGTCGAAGAAGTCTGAGACCTCGATGGGTGATAACCGTGCAAAAGCCTTCTCAAGAAGAGCGTAGAGAGTCTCGTAAGCGCTCTTGCGGATCTCTAGGCCGTCGTCGACCTTGAGCTTGAAAGGACCCATTTGAACCTCACGGATAAGCTCGGGTTTGATGACGGTCTCCTTCATAGCCAGTGGAAGCAGCTGGTCTAGCGCAGGTAAAATGATGTCGGGTTTGTTGTGCATGGCAGAGTTGAATGTCATAAGAGCTAGACGACGGTTCTCAAGATCCGGCTCGTTAAGCATCTGTACCAGCATAGGTACGACAATCGGTTTGAGGTATTCGTCATAAGCTTCGTCGGTGTCGGTGAAGGTGTATCGTAGAGCAGAAATGACCATAGCACGTAAGCTTCCTTTGCGGTCGTTCAAGAACGCCTAGATTACTGGTTAGCTGTTGAAGACACATATAGGAAGTAGACCTTACCTGAAGTTGAGGAAGATGAGTCTTGGGATCGATGATGGTAAGTCTGCCAATACATTCTGCACCGATAGCTTTATTGTCCTCGAGTTGAGAAGCAACGACAAGATTCTGCCAAAGTGTTGATGCATACGGAATGATCTCCGACTCTGTATCGTCGTGCTGAAGGATTTCCTTGATGGAGTGTAGGAAGAGATACTGCGGAGAAGAGGGTTGTCCCATAGTTGACAGGATAACGGGAAGATACTTGCTGACGCTTCCAGCACCTGCTCGGCCAAGCGCGACAGCAGCCGCAAGTGGCACGTTCTCGGACTTAGTAGAAAAGTACTTGATGAATAGTTTCGGATCGACGGTAGATTGAGCGCCTAGGCGCAACGCAGACTCTCCAAGCACAACAAGAGCAAGACACTTTCGCTTGTCGTCCTGAGCAGTCTCAAGCTCGGTGATGAATTGCTCGAGCTTCACGCCAACACTGTCGCCGCCATATACGAGCAGGTTACCGATGACCTTGCCGACAACCTCTGGATGCCCAGATACACCAACCTGTTGTAGCAGCGCTTGCATTAAGGCTTGTCCAGCGCGTTGCTCGCCGATAATACGCACTAGCTTGAGAAGTGCATCTAACGGCGTACCGCTTATTGAGCCTTGAGCAACTTGGCAAAGAGCCCCGTTGAGGTTGGATGTCATTGTGGTTTGCGCATCATCCTTGACGAACGTAGCCAGGATGATAAGAGCCGGGCCTAGGAGATGAAGGTCACTAGCGTTGAGCAGCGGTAGCAGCATCTCCACCACCTGCGCTTTGGTCTGGCTATCGAGCTGGCTCCGCGACAGCGAGTTCAGTGCGAGAGTACGGAGGGCGCTCAGACTGGCACCACGCAATACACGACTGGCCTTCCGCAGTTGCGCAGCCAGTTCCAGTGCGACATTCTGTACCCACTCGGCTGACAACTCGTTTTGCGCCTTGGTATGGGCAGCAACCGAATCAACAGCACGTACGGAAGCGAGCCGTGTGAGCTCGTTCTTCAGGCGGTCCGCTAAAAGTTCAAGTCCAGACGTTCGCTTCTGTGATGAAAGGAGGCCCTGCTCGCCAGAGCTCCTACCAAGTAACAGTCCCAGAACGTGGATAGCACTCCGTCGAACTTCAACGTCGGCGTCATTCGCTGATATCCGGTTGAACAGCGCATCAAATAGTTGCTCCAGATGCTGCTGGTTCTCCGTTCCGGATGTGGCTGCTCGGGGAGGTGTGAGCGCCTTGATAACTTGTTCTGTTGCTGCGAGAGCCTCTATAGACAATTTGCTGTATTTGTCCTTGACCCCAAGAAGAAGCGCGTCGATGATGGACGCCACATACGGCTGAATGGACTTGGAAGGATGAGTGTCGGCAATGGCTCCTATCAGCTGCAATGCTTGAGTGCGCAAACTATTGGCGGTGGCGGAAGCACTGCTTGTGGTGCCCCCAGCAACCTTGGCAGCTTCTACTACAGGGCCGATGAGTTGGTTCAGATAACCATCCAGACCACCACGCTGGGTGATAACGATGTCCTTGATTAGAGAGATGCATGCCTGTTTAGTAGTGGGCGGGCATGATGACTGCTTCAGAAGCTGCGCAATGCCCTTGACGATGTCCGGGCTGAGCTTGGCTAAGCTGGCCCGGGGACCGACTGGAGGTGTACTAGCTGGTGCTGGTGAAGCATAGCCCATGGACAAAGATGAGCTAGCCTGCAGGTCAAACATGCTGGCATCACTACCACCACGGCGACGCTTCTTGCTTGGCGGTGGTAGCATCATCCCGCTTTGATGAATTTCATCCGAGAATTTGACAGGCGAGGGGCCGTCACCCGACTTCTTGATGAGGTTGGATAGCGTGGCCATGACTTCCAGACGGACGTTGTCCTCCCGCTCTCTGAATCTCGTTATGAGTGCTGGGGCAACCCGCTCATAAAGGGTTCCGTCTTCGAGAAGATCGCCATTGCTTCGCGTAGAAATCAGAGTGTACAGCACCTTGGCTGCACACCTACGGACCTTCCAGCTCGCGTCCTCATCATCATCGTAGCCTGTCTCTTCTTCAAAGTCTTCACCCTCCAGCGCATCTTCTTCGTCACTCGGCATGTCGTCGTCATCTTCATCATCGTCTTGCGCGAGGTTCGGATCGTATTTGAGATAGCGTGTTGCTGCTTCGATGGCTTCGTTGGTGTACATGCGCATGTCCTGCGAGCAAGAGGCAAGGAAGCCATCTAAAGCGATAAGGGCGGCTTCCAGCACCTCGTCGATTTCGGGGTCACGTTCACCTTCGTCGTCCGAGACGTCCATCTCTTCGTCTTGCTCTTGTGTGCTCAATGCGCTGAGGACAAAAGGCGCCAGTGTCTTCAGGTAGGGACCGAACTTGCGTGGAATGGAACGGGCCATGGATCCTAGAATGGTGATGTACAGTTTCCGCTTGCTGCGAGTGATATGGGGATCACGTAGAAGTTCGATGACCTTTGAAAGGAAATTGCTCAGTAGCTGGTCTGAAAAGTAGCCAGCCAATACCGAGACGGCTGTGACGGACTTCTTCTTCATCATGGAACTTGCTCGGTCGTTCTCGAGGATTGCAAAAGTAATCTGCTGCAGTGCTTGGATTTCCACATCCTGCAACATGGAACCAAAGCACCGACCGACTTCGATGAGAACATCGAGGGCGTTGCTGTCTGAGCCCTTTTCCAGATCGTCCTGCAACATGCCCTTGGGCGGCTGAGTCAAGCCCTGCTGGGCTGGTGGTATGACATTGTATCCGATCAGACGCGGAATCAGGACCCTGCTGATGGCGCTGTATGCATCTAGTACCGACTTGCTGCGCGCAGCGCCGGCGGTGGGACGGGGGAGTGATATGACGACTTCTCGCAGGGCCATGGCGGGTATGGACTGGTCGACTGTGTTGCCTGTGGGGAGAGTAGAGAGCTTGTCGATCATGACAGGCAGCGTCTTGTCATTGATCCTGTTGACAAAGGGCCCCAGACACTTGAGGGCTTGGTTCTGAACCTCGCCATTGGTGTCGACCAGTGTTGTGAGCAGTCCCTCGACCGTCTTTGCCGAGACAACATCATCGTGGAGGAGCAGGCCAGGATGCGCTACTTGGAGGATGTCGTGTAGGTCGCTCAAGGCCATGAAGCGGAAATCGGGGTCATCGTCGGCGAATCGGGGAAGCAGCTGGGCTACGTTATGGGCGGTCGGGTTGGGCGGGACCGAAGAGGGCGCCATGGCTGGTGTTTAGAAGGCTTGCAGCCCTTCGCAGGTCTGGTATCACAAAGGTGAGCCCACAGTCTAGGGCGCGTGCAGTGTGGCGGGGCAGCTATGGTGGGGTTGAGGTTGCAGGGCAGCTCCAAAGTCGCAGTGGAGAGGTCGGCGAGTGAGAGACAAAAAGAAAAGCTGGTGAGAGAGCTTTGGTTTATTGTGCGAGGCGAGGTACCCGTGGGCCGGTTTGGAAGAGAAAGAGCGCGATGGAAGGTTTTGGACAATTGTTGCCTGCGCGTTGCTTTCGAGAGCTCCAGCCTACGCACGGCCTCTGTGACTTCGCAGGGGACCTTGAGCTTCCCAACATGGTAAAAGTATGGCACTGTTTTACTCTTCTATGCTTGCTGGACAAAGCCTGTAGTGAAGCGTATATATACGTGCTTTGTATGCAATACTTAGACAGCTACGGCGTGTCTTAACACTGCCTACTCGGACAATTGCTGCTTCGGACTGACTGGAGACACAGCTCGCTCCAACCAGCACAACAAAGGCCAACGAGCGTACACACGTCAAAGCTTCATGCATTCCGTCTACAGACCGTAAAAGTGTCGGATCAAACATGTCGAGGACCACACGTGATGCAAGAACGCGAGCTAGACCTCGGGAGCAGGGGCCACATTGTGCACTGTTCCGGTGACGTACCGATAATTCTCACGGCCTGACGTGATCTTCCTCTTGCGCGCATCTCAACTCCGATTCTGCCACCAATTGCCCATCGCGAGCTTCAATTGATCCATCTACAGCTTCACCATGTCTTTCATCAGGTCTTCCGCACTACGCGCCTCCTCATTAGCTCGCGCTGCCCGCCCAGCGAGGTATATCCGCACTGCCGAGCTCCAGCCATGGCAACGAGCTGTCCAACGCCGAACATATGCCAGCGGCCACGGTCCCGAGGGCGATGCTAAGAGCAGCGATGTCCCATGGTATGTCAAATTACTTTCCGATGATTCAGGCGTGCGCGAGCGTGGACATGCGGCGTATATCTTGGTTGGAATAGTGTACAGCTTCTGAATAGAGCATGGGGTGTGTGTGTGGGAGTACTATTCCGTTTTTGTAAAGCAACCAGATTGCCTACTTCTTATATCAAGTCTTCGATACACACTTGATGCTAATCGGATCTTCAGGATGGCCGCCGCCGTAGTTGGCACCGCTGTTGGTCTCTACACTGTCGTAAACCAAGATACAAACCACGGCGCCGAACACCACCCTCTCGGCGACCCACATGGCGAGGGCGGTGCCCAAAAGACTGGTACCGGATCTACCGTAGGCGAGGAGAACAAGCAGGATGAGCCTGAGGAGGAGACCAAGGACGAATCCAAGGAAGAGTCCAAGGACGAATCTAAGGAGGAGCCAAAGAGCGACCAGCAGGACCCATCCAAGCCCACCAAGGAGAACAGCGAGGAGAAGGACACGCAATCTCCTGACCAATCTGACAAGGTCAGTATAGCTGCAGGGTGAATGTTGATGGCATGCTAACTGGTACAGCCCGATCCCCGTAAGGAGGAGACCAAGAGCCAGAACGAGATGTCAGGCAAGCAAAAGGGACTGTCCAACGACAACACCGAACACACCTCGCAGATTTCCAAGCAACCCGAGAAGAGCAAGAAGGGCGAGGGTGTTGCTGAGACTGCTAAGCTACAAGGAACTGTCTCTACCGAGCGTCCTGGTGCGGAGAACAAGGAGGAGCGTGGAAAGGCTCAACAGGACAAGGACGCATAGATTATACCGTCGTCTCCATCCGATTCACCTCGATCGCCATAATACCTCCACGGTGCCGCATACCCGCTGCCCTTGTATAGCCTCGAATCAGATCAATTGATCATTTCATACTTGATTGTGTCGTGGGACTTCACTAGCAGCGTCGGAGTTTTTTCAAAGTCCAACCACAATATCCACCGGTAATTTGTTCAAGATTACTGGAATGCTGTTAGCGTAATTGTAATGCTGTTGCCATGATGCAAGCGTCGTTGGCTTGAAACAAATCGACGGTTCGACCCGCTATGTCTGCGCCACTGAGGCTGTGCTCATCATGTTCAGTCTGCATCGTTTCCACTTATGAACAATATTTGTCTAGATGCAGGAGAGTGTCCATCGGCGCGACCCAACAATGGTCATCGAAAACGCGTAGTGGAGGAGGCAGCCTCATGATTGGTTAGAGGATCTGGGCCGAGCCACCCGTAAGCGCCCGCCATCTCGCTCCGCGACGCTGTCACACCTCAACTCCAGCCTCGATTGGCCAAGCCCGCGCCTCACTGCATGTCTAAAAAGAGGGCCATCTTACGGCGGGAGCTCTACGAATCTCCATTCACTATGCTGCTCGCCTACGACATGAGGCAGGGCCAAGAGCCAACCGGAGCGCAAGGCGGCTCTGATGCAGGGCTGGCTTTCTTTGGACCTCGTACTTGTGCATGTACCGACTTGACGTGCAGGCCTTTGACCTGATATCAGACCTCCTGGCCCCCGGCTTGATCATCTTCTATAATCCAGCTTACCTTTGGACAACTCACAACTAACTGTGCCACCGGATATTGCCGCTGGCTCTGCACTCAAAGTCAATAGCGACTTCACATACGATACAGCTTATCTCTCGACGCCCCGATTGCAGGCATACGTTTTCCGTGAACCAACGCGCATCATGGATCCGCGACAGCATGGACACAGCCAGCAGCTTCAGCCTAAAATGACCTCCCGACAACACAACAGGTTTTCATGGCAGCAACCTCTCGAAGAAGATGCTCCGGCCTACCCACAATCGCAACAACAAACTCCACAGCATCAGCATCAGCCATACCAGCAGCCATACCAGCAGCCGGCACAGCTTCAGCAATCCCAAGTTAGCACTGATGCATCGAGGCACTTCTCCTATGCGCAAACACCTGCGGAGATGCGCGCCTTTGTATATACATCTTCGCCAAATGATCCTCCTATGCCACAGTCGATACCAATATCACTGCCAACATCGCCAGTGGGATACACACCTATCGATCCGCGCCCGCAATCGATGCTCGATGCGCAGCTTCCGGTCGTTCCGCCCCAATCCCAATCGGCTTACACGCCGTCGTCTTACGCGCAGGACGTTAAACCTCCAGTCTCTCCCGTCTCGCCTCAGCATACATCGCAAACGCAACATTTCTCGCCCGTCTCTCCGATACCACAGCCACAACCTAATGAACAGAGATCCGAAGTTGATACACAACAAAGCAGACACGCGCGGCAGATGAGCAATCTGTCCCCCATCAACACAAACATCCGGACGTATGCCATGCCTCCCATCCCTCCTACACCACCTTCAGGTACACATCAGACCTCGCCATTACCGCACAAGACACCAATCACTCCTGTCTCTGCCAATTCAATGCACAAAGACCAGCCACGGATCGATCCAACATCTCCCACGAACCGAATATCGCCATACCCAAACGAGCCCTACTCACCGCACGGCTTTACATCAGGTCAAAACAACAACTTCCATGCGGTCTTCTCTCCTGATGCTGCACATGGTCCCAACGGACTGGATTTTGCTGCACACCAACCAGGCCAAATTTCGCATCCGAATATGGAACTCGAGAAATCAAAAGAATGGTCGAACGGTCTCTGTGCGTGCAGTCCGGATCCTTCAACCTGTCTGACGGGTCTCTTTTGTCCTTGCATTCTTTACGGCCGTACATCGTACCGCCTTTCTCAAAAATCTGCAAAGAAAGACCCCACAGACATGCTCGGGCATAGCTCCACTAATGGACACTGTATAGTTATGGGATTGTCATGCGGACTATGGTGGCTGTTTCCCATGCTACAACGAACACGTATACGGCGTGCGTATAAGCTCGATGGCAGTTTTGGAAGCGATCTGCTCAAGGGTTGTTGCTGCTGTTGCTGTGTCACGGTACAGAATGAGAGGGAGGTCAAACACAGAGAGGAGGTTAGCAGACGGTGGGCCGGTCCGGCGAGTACAGATGCTTACACGAGGACTGGAGGCATGGTGTACAAGCCACAACAATAGAGAATGAGCATGTAGACCTTGCATTTGTAGTTTCTTTTCATTCAATGATACCCACGGTCCTTTTGTTGTGCTACAAGCACATCTTAGATGATTTGTCGTAAACAAGCATGTGCGTACAGTGCCCAGTCATGTGTTCCGTGCAATAGTTATTACCACTGACGCCTTCACAGCAGAGTACAAGCGCGTCCGCCTATATCCATTGCTTTGCAGAGCTTGCTTTATGTGCCTCGCCATCCTTCCTCTGCTGTATGTTGCCTGCATGCATCTCACCGGCTATCCCACCTGCCTCCCTTGAACCCTTCATCGGCCACGACGCCTAACGCTGCACAATCATTGCACATACCTGGACATCTGATCGTCCGCCTTTTAACGTTGTAAAACCTACAAACTGTTTCGGGAACGCCGTCGTCGATAGTGTGACAACGTATAATTCGTGCCATCGGAGTGTGTTCGTGGTTGCAGTCTTTGTACTGAGTCCAAAGTCTTTGACACATATCCTGAGTAGGGCTGTAGAGCTGAACGTATGACTTCGAGTATGACGATTTGAGCTTGTTGCTTTGAGATATATTGATGCTTTTGGTGCTATGTTCCTGCAGCGCTTGCAGATATGTGCTTTGGGACTTGAGAGTAGGTATGAGGATTAATATACTTCCTTACTGAGAAACCGTTTTGTAGGCATGGTTTATACATTCACGACTTAGCCAATCGAATTCCCGTCTTAGACTGATGAACTCCTCGTACTGTGAGCTCGCTCATTCACGTCTACAAGTGTTGACATTGACAAGTATGTCTGTTATACTCTTCTGCAAATAGACAAGGCGGTTGCGTGTGTCTGAATGGGACGTGGCAGAGGCTGGTTAGCTGGATGAAGCAAGAGAGCTCAAAGTATCTTGTTTATGAATCTAGTGTCATGTGCTTCACCGACTTGTAGGTAATCACTTACTCCGGTGATCGACCTATGAGCTGGCCGCCTTGGCCTTGAGCTCCTCCAGCTGCTTCTTAGCTGCCCACTGCTTCTCCACGTTGATCTTTTCCAGTATCTTGTCTGCGCCCTTTTCGATCAAGACCTTCGCAACCTCTTGTCCCATCTCTTCTGCTTCTTCTGCTGTTCGAACTTTTCGTGCTGCCTGGTACTCAACAAATTCTTTGCCATCTACACTGACTACCATGGCACTCAACACCAGTTCTTGGTCGTCGATATCTGGCTCTTCCTCTTCTACTGCATTTCCGTGTTTGTCGTAGTCTTTTGCTGGTTGGGTACCGATTGCGAGGCCCTTGCCGCCTCTCCATGATGTCTCAACACCGATAGGCACGCTGCAGCCTCCTTCCAAGGTGCGTAGTAGCGCTCGTTCGGCCGAACAGGCTCTTGTTGTCCGCTCGCATCGGATGCCGCTCATGATGTCCTTCATGGCCTTGTCGTTTTTCCTGATCTCAATGCCCAGAGCACCCTGACCAACCGCATGCAACATACCTCCGCTCGTGCTACTCAGATATTGTGTGATTCTATTATCGAGCCCCATTCTCTTCAAGCCGGCTGCAGCAAGAATGATGGCCGAGTATGGCGAATCTTCGGCATCCAGCTTTGCCAGCCTCGTTCCGACATTGCCTCTGAGATCGGCAAACTTCAAGTGTGGGTATAGTTTTCTTAACGTAGCGGCTCGTCGTACAGATGACGTACCAATGGTAGCACCTTGAGGGAGGGTCGCTAGTGTAGTCTCCTTCGGCAGACGAGGGGAGATCAAGAGGGCATCGCGGGGATCTTCGCGTTCGAGGATGGCGCCGATCTCGAGGTGATCTGGCAGCTGCGTTGGCATATCTATGCTGACTGTTAGTCTGCCCTATTACGCTCTTTTAGTATCTGAGTTCGATGAAGTACCCTTTAAACAGTGTACGATGATGTCCAGATCGCCAGACTCCAGCATGCTCTCCAGTTCACCTGTCCACAGACTCTTCGCGTTCTCGCCCTGGCTCAATTGCTGCAGGGGTGTGATCTTGTCCCTATCACCCTGCACCACAACAGGGCAGATGTTGAAGGTCCGGTCCGGGTAGGCATCTTTCAAGCTTCTCTCGACCGCGCGGGCTTGAATTTGGGCGAGTACCGAGTTGCGCGTGCCAATGTTGATAGGGGGAAATTGCGTGCTGGCCGATGTGTTGAGGCCTTCTGGATTGGGATGAGATGGTCCCTGGATATCTGCAGCTGTTGCGGAAGCCATGGTGGATTGCGTATACGTCAAAAGAGTGGCGTGGTGTTGCAATGATTACTAGGAAAAGATCTGGCTGGAGATCTGGCGGGGTGTGTGGGGCATCATCAACGTCATATTTACCGCGGCCTAGCATTAGCGTCAGGTACACTCTTCAGTTGACGGGCATGTTGACCTGTCAAAGACGATCATACATGGGGTATAGCAAGCTTCCAAAATCTTGAAACACGATTCAAAATGAACAAGTACCGTTTCGCAGGGCCAACACACGGTATAGTAACCTCAAAAGATGTTGGTTTGAAGTCTTTTTAACATTGATGCATTATCTATTGCTACAGCGGCAGTTTGCCTACAATGAATCTAGTCATTGAAGAGTGTGTTTACTTGTCTCCAGTGTTGTGGAGAGAGTTGGGGAGAGCTACATCGTCGTCAGCATCGCGGCATTATTGGACAGCTGGAGGACCTTTACCTCGCTCAACTGACTCAGGAACGATCTCCTGGATCTTCTTGGGCACGACCGAGTCCTCGCCATCGTTAAGAGCGTGGGTCTTGCTTGTAGATTGGCTGTTGGGGTTGCTGCCAGTGGGGTGGACCTACGGTCATATTAGCGAGCGTCAAGCCGCAATGTACAGATGTTGTGGACTTACACTCTCTGGCAGGCTCTCCTCGAGGCCCTTCGGGGCAGCCTCTTGGACTTTGTTTGGGACAGCGCTCTGTCCAGTGGCGTGCGAGGCACCCTGTCCGTGCTGGTTGGTTGAAGACATTCTGATGGAAGTTTGCTTGAAAAGGTGTGATTGTTGGATGAAAGGTCTGGAGATGGTGCGGAGTTGAGTAGTGAAAGGCATGTTTGGGATGCAAGTCGAATGGTATTTGAATGATTCTGATGTAGGGCCTGATTACAGCAGTTTATGTACGTATCAATGCTGATGTAACGCTTGTGGTGACGCCTCTAAGCCTGGGTCTTACCTGCACTCCAAACAACGCGTCATGACCGTGTAGTTCATATTGCTTCTCGTCCCATCGCTAGTGGGATTCTGCAGAATTGTGGATTATTATCCATGGCTGCAGCCTGAAATGCCACATATGGTGATTTAGGTATCGCGTGCGGAGCGGTCAGCACAAGATGATGCCGTCACGATGAGGCGTAGAGCGACTCCGCGGCGAGCTTCACGGGGGCGAGAAGCCACATTACAATAGACGAACGTGATCATCGTAGATGTCGACATACATGTTTGCCTCCGACGTACCGACTTCCAGGGTCCGAGGAGCTATACGAACAAGTTTATGTAACGTTAGTCTGCGGTCGGTCTCTGAATGGCCCGATCGCGCTCCCTGCGTCCCTCTTCGGATTCTCGTATACTCGACACGCCACAACAAACCATTCCACGTTAGGTTCGTGTCATATGTAACCTGTGGTCTGGGCAACTGTCGTCATCACGTCCTCTTGCAAGATCTAGAGGAACGTAGATGCCTCGTGAACATGCGATTCGACCTTCTCAAAACATCAATTACAGAACGATGGGCATTTCCTTGCTTCAACCTTTGCTTTTTTTGCGAAAGACCTACGTATGGTGTTTCCAGCCCTAGATTGTTTACCTCATTAATACGGGAAGCCGAAGAACTGCGCAGACGCAAGCAAAACTACAATGAGTAAGGCAAGATATGCTACAGATTGTCAAAATGTCAATGATTGCAATCGTGCGTGGTGGATCGATCATTAGTGAAAGTATATGTTATTCCAGGTTTAATCATTACAGCTTTGCCCTGACCCAGCTTTCGAGTACTTTTTGACTTCCCGTGCCCGAGTCACCCTTGTATCCCAGTATTCGTTCGAAGATCATCTCGTCGTGGCACGCTTTTGGTGTAACTACTGTAGTAACTAGTCCACCTTTGCTACCAAAACCTTGTGTGAATTTCTTCGCAAATGCCTCGATGCCATCCTTTAGGATTTCGTTGTCGCCCGCCCATATCAAGACTTCTTCTACGACATCGGCAACAGGCTCCCACCATTCTGGAGCTGCTAGAACAGGCTCGTTGTAGAAATCGCCGGCAAATGGAGAGTCGGAGCCTAGGAATGCTGATGCCCAACGAGAGAGGGTTCGCGCGTCAAACATATCACGTTGCGCGTTTGTGACAAATGCTGGTGTATTGGTTTGTGTCAAAGAGCACCACGGCGAAATGAGCAGTACCGCGTGAATCTTGGACGGAATGGATAACGAGGCGATCTCAGGATGTGGGTGTGCGAGGTGCGAGAGCAGGCCAAGTACAAGATTGCCGCCTGCGGAGTCGCCGCCCAATATCAGATCGGAAGGGTTACGGCCTTCTGTATGCACAAGGTAATCAAGTAGCTCGACTGCTTGCTTCAGCTGGCTGGGATACCTTGCCTCGGGTGCGAGGTCGTATGCGAGGAGGAGTGCGGATATATCGGGACCGAGGGACTTTTGGAAGTCGTCGAGCCACAGCATATGACCTGCAGTGCAGGGCGTTACATAGCCGCCACCTATTCATGTTAGTTGGATTTTACCAATTCTGAGCGTCCCGTCTTGCCATTAAAGTATACGAAAATCGTCTTCGCACTCCTACTACCCAGCCAATGCGCCTGTGTTCCACTAGGTAGCTTGATGCTATCAGGTACGAACTTGTATTTCTCCGCATGCTGCATGTATGTGGGAGTTGACGATGCGCCGTTCGTGTACCGGTCTTGCGCAAGATCGAGGTTCCCTAGGTTGGTTCGGAACATGGCAAGCATGACATCTTTGAAGTACGTGTTGGACCCATTTTCGCCTTTGAATGGTGATGTGACGGAGCGTTGGAGAGCTGAGCCCACTGTTGGCAAGATTAGTGTTTGTTTTTGAGAAGATGACGTAGCGCATACTGGCTTTGAGAGTCGCCGAAGCGATGCCCAGTTTGCTTACATTCTGATCTGCCATGGTGTCGTTGTGATGGTACATGCGATGCGAACAGGACGCTCCCACCATCATCAACAACAACAACGATTCAGCTAGCTACCCCATGGTGCAAGTGGAGATGCAGACTAATCGTGCAGGTGCGGAGGGCATTATCCGATGAGCATCCCGAGGTTGGCGATAGTCCCCGCAATCGCTCCTCGGTTACCCCGTACTATGCCCCATGAGCTCTAACCTGCAGCTCGCAAAAGTCATCGCTGCTGTAGTGTCCCAGCTCATGACTCGGGAGAATCCTGCCACCGGGGCTGCCCATTCTCCTCCTGAATCGCAACCCACACATCCATGATCAGCATGGCGTCGCCGGCGGAGGCAGATACACCCGAAGGGGCCCCTAGAGATGATGGCTCGGGCGATGGTCAGCCCAACAAAAAGCGCAGGACTGGCCCCAATTCGCGTGGCGTGGCCAATCTCACGCCTGAACAGCTTGCCCGCAAGCGCGCAAACGACCGCGAAGCTCAACGTGCCATTCGAGAGCGCACCAAGAACCAGATCGATCGCCTCAATCAGCGCATCCGGGACCTGGAGAGTCAGCAGCCGTACCATGACCTGCAAGTCGTCCTCCGCGAGAAAGAGGCGGTCCAGGCGGAGAACGCAGATATCAGGAAGAGGCTGGAGAGCGTCCTGAGCATCATCCAGCCCATCGTTCGTGCCACGGGCGGTCTCAATGGCATGTTGACAAGGCACTTCGCAAGGAATCAAGCTGACGATACGTAGAACTGGCAGCCGCCGCCGAACGGTCGCCCCTTCCCATCCACCCTCACCAACAGCGCGACGCGCCTGTGCAACCTGCCGAACCACGACAGTTCCACATTGCCTCGCACGAGCTATCCACGGCCTCACCCCAGAACGGCGTGCATTCACCGAGCGTGACCGAGGGAGGAAGAGCTTGGCTGTATCCCAGCGATGCGCCAAACAGCCACCTGCGCCGCTACTCCAACGGCAGCCCCGGTCCCCATTTCGAGCAGTCGCGAACGCCCCATCTGCAGACTGAGATGCCCTTCGACGAACGTCTGGGCGTGGATTTTATACTCGACAACGGGCAAAGGAGAGCTGTCGATCCAAACCTGCCTCCACCGCAGCAGCCGCGACCCAGCAATGTGAGCAGCAGCCAGCATGCCATGTATGCGCCGAGCATGGTTGCGCACCTCACACTCCCTCGAAACCTTCCGGCAACATGTCCCCTGGATGTCATATTGCTCGACTTCCTCCAAGATCGACAAAATCGCGCTGCCGAGGGTGTGCCCATGAAGACACTAGTCGGACCACAGTACCCAAACTTCACCTCACTAGCGTATCCCGACCGTGTAGTTGATGCGCATCCGCTGTCAAAGCTGTTCACGGACATTCTACGCACATTTCCAGACATCTGCGGTAGGCCAGAGCAGGTTGCGATAGTCTTCATCATGTTCCTGGTCATGCGCTGGCAGATTGAACCTACGCAGGAAAACTATGATCGGTTGCCGCACTGGGTCACACTACGACCTTCTCAGCTGTTCACTGCCCACGCTTTGTGGATTGATCATCTTCCATGGTACGTACCAATCGCTGCTCTGAACTGTTTGGAAAGAGAGTACGGCTAACCTACTCCAGGCCTCGCCTTCGCGACAGACTCGTCACTAGCCAACCGCCCGTATCTTTCGAGAACTTCTTCATTCCCTTCACAACTACCATCTCGCTGAATTGGCCTTATGAGCCTCGCGACTGTCTCCTCCCGGCCTCAAAAGTTCACACCCACACCCTCTCGACAGCCTCGTCCGTATCCGTGTCCTCGCCTTTCTCCACACATGTAAACGCCGGCTCGCCGCAAGACCCTTCGACCCCGCAGCCCCCTGCTGCGAACAAGTCCGCTGGTATCACATCCATAGGCCCGCTGCCCAAGGAAGATGATCAATGGCTCATCAACCCGGCTTTCGAAACGCACCTCCGTGATCTGAACAACTGGACACTGGGCCCAAGCTTCAGAGGCAACTTTCCCGCATTTGCTGATTGCGTGAAGATCAAAGAGGGAAGGTGATGAGCAATGTAGATGTTATAATGCGTCGCGGTCAAGCGCTGACGTGTGGGTCAGGAAGGGTATTTATTTGGTATTGCATGTATATTTTATTGTATCATTGGAGGGTAATGAGGCGGCTCTATTGTGTATTAACAAGCATTTGGTATTGTATTTCTTCCGACGGTATACGCCTGGGCAGGCAGCACCGAGAAGCAGGCGGTGGGTGCTGGTGACAGGTGGCTTAGCATCATATTGGTATCATAACGACAACACGAAATTTATACCAACATCATCTTAACCCCGAGTTCGCCTGGTCTCTAATTGGTGAAGACGTGTGCTGGCCCCGCTTTTGTTTAGCAACAATGCCAACTCATCAGACCAACTGCCCCAAATTATTCGACCTTCCCTTCGCCGCAGCTGATACACCTTCAAACATACCCAGTATCCATACCATACGTCTTCTCACTATGGCTGTTCCTACACCAATCCGCGACCCTCTGCTGCAGCACATGTTCGCATATCTCAACCCTCGCCGCGATGAACTCCCCTCCCACATCGTTGAGACCATCGCTGGTGAGTAGCTCCCACTTCTTCAAATTCAAATAATTGATAAACCATGTTCAGGAAATCTCACATTTCTGGTGAAATACACTGCCGGTCCTAGTGTCCGCGCTTCCCAGATCTCAATTTCCGTTATCGACGTCCGTGGACCCAACAACAGTGAAGTCGGCCACAAGGCCACAGTCTGTATTCACGACGGCCCAGGCAAGTTTACAGTCGTGATGTGGAAGCAGGTAAATTGGGGTCAAAATGTCGTAATCGGACTGGGAGAGAAAGTGGACAAGGCTATCAAAGATATCCTGGCGAAGGAAGGAAATGACGGATATGGTGACTTCGAGGGCTAGCAAGTAATTTGATCGATGCTCTCTTGTTGGACAAGAAGTTCTTGGAAGAAACTTGTTAGCCGACTACGTGAAGCTTCGCTTCTATCACCGTTCTCTCGACCTGGTGTCAGTTCATCTACAATAGGCTGTAAATACCGGCTAGCGATAGCATGAAGGATTCGCATCACGTATCAGTGCCTAGGAAGAAGAGAAGGTATGGGAACAGACATAGAAGCTCATCTGGAAAGCCTCAAGGCCGTATACCGGTACTTCACCACCAACTTAGATTCTTACAGTGACATATACTTCCCTCTTGGCGCGCAGATACTCCGCCGGGCCCACTGTTTCCACCAGGACAATAGGAACGACGTTCTCAACGATGATCAGTTCATCATCTCCACTGTTGAAATATGCCTATTTCGCGCAGTAAATCGACCCAATATGACCATTGAATTTCCCGAACAGCGACTCTACGACCTCTACAGCCTTACTGCGATGAATGCTCCAAGAATTCTACCAACGGCGCATCGTCATTACAAGAAAGACGCTTGTTCATGATACTTTGTGGTATGTACTTGATCCATCCACTTCATCCCAGTCATAACCTGGCCAACATGCAAAGAGAACGTATCTAGCCAGCCTTCATCTTCCGATGATCCCCAATCACCTACGGCAGAGCGATTTCCCCACCAGACATCTCCGACGGCTCTCAAAACCGGTATTCTTGAATAAAGGGATATAAGGATCAGCCGCCTTGGGTGTGTTCGTCAACGAAGCGGGATGAACACACACAGTTATGTGCTGCTGTGTGAACAAGGACGATGAAAATGGCATGGTAGAAGTTTTGATCAAGAGCGTGATAGGGTACTAGAGAGTTTTTCAGAGGTGAAAGGGGAGAAAGTGTGTTAGCAAGACAGGAAAACGCAAGGTTAGCAACAGGTGCTATTATCAAAGGATCTGGAGACAGAGAGGGTGATTGGAAGAGTCTCAAAGATGCGTGTGACATACGGAGATGTATCAATAAGAACAGTGCTGGGACGATTTCGAGGCACTGCAGCATGTGATAGTGGCGGTGAGGATGAGCATCTAGACTGTACAGTCAATGCTTGTATGTGTAACTGCAGTGGCTTGGCATCATGTTCTACTGCAACTTCCGCTTTTCCAAGCTCTCTCACTCGCAATACCACCTGTAGACAACGAGCACTCTCTTCAAACCTCGAGCCGCAACCGCATTGCCCGATGTCTGCGCCTCAGCCCGCAAGTGCGCTCGAACAGCGCATCTACGACCTCTTACGTCCCTTCCGCAACGAGTGTTATGAAGAAATCGATCCTGTAGACCAGGTCGCAGCGACCAATCGAGCAATTAAGCTT
The DNA here is from genome assembly GCF_024291825.1 of Alternaria postmessia. NCBI lineage: Eukaryota > Fungi > Ascomycota > Dothideomycetes > Pleosporales > Pleosporaceae > Alternaria > Alternaria postmessia. The sequence goes on along the minus strand of NW_026260221.1, from coordinate 6,534 downwards.
GAGCGTATTGTCATCGTTCTAGCTCGTATGTGCCAGACCCCATCTCACTTACGACACTGACTCACTCGTTCAGAAAACATCGCCTTCCTCGCGCACAATCATATTGCGAATACCGAAAACAACATCAGTACCTCCGATATCTTTGTGGTTACAAGAGGCTGGGCGGGAGATGGAGTGGCTACGACTGACGGTGCCATCGCTGTTTTGGTGCGTTATCCAGAAGGGTTTATGGGTGTTGTCAAGGCTACATTCGAGGCCAAGGTAACTATCGTCGATGCATTGTGTACCAAAGTTGACAAGATGATTGCTGAGAACTTCTGAAAGAAGCGGCAATGGCTGTAATGAGAAGGAATTGATGTGGCTATGGGAGGATTGGTCGGCAACACTAGGCAAGAGCGTAAGCTCGTGAGTAGTTCAGATAGTACGAGGTGTTAATTGTGGCCGAATGGATCTGCTAGCGCTGTCCTTTTGCCTGCACCTTACAACACTGTGTAACTAAGCTCGACCCCGAGCATCTAACGTGTGACGGGCTGGCCTGGTTGCAGTTGAAGTGAGGCTTGCTAGTCGGGAGATTCCTGGACGCGGCTCTGACTCGTTGATTACACCTGAATCACTGCCATCAGCGGCTGGACGCTGTTTTTCAAGCCAGACAGGTAATTGGTAGGTGGGATGGGAACATTGCACAGCGTTCAGTATAGGGCAGAGTAACCTCAACTGAACGATCAATGCGTCCTTGCCCAGTCCCGGTAAAAGTCCAGACATTCGGCGTTGGCTACGCTCGCGCTCGTCTTAACATTGAGTCCGCAAAGTATTTGCTTGACAGCTCCTTCTACCTTTTTCCCGTTAGTGGTAACAGGTATCTCTGGACATTCGTCCACGACAGCGGGAACATGGCGCGCACTGAGTGCTTGTTTGATCGTTGTCTTTATTTTTCCAACAAGATTGTCAGAAATTTGACGGCCTTCTGCCATCTTCAGGAAAAGCACGACCGTCTCATCTGTATCAGACTCTCTCCTTCGCCCAATGCAAAGCGCATCTGCCACATCTTCAGGGAAATGTTGGAGCACCACATTGTATATCTCAGCTGATCCAAAGCGTACGCCTGCAGGTTTGAGTATACCGTCACTGCGTCCGAGCATCCACAGCCCACCAGTGGCGGGATTGAAGCGCACAAAGTCGCCGTGATGCCAGATGGGCTGCTTTTTTTCGTTCGTGAACTTGTCAAAATATGACTTCCAGTACTTTGAATCTCCTTCTGGTCCCCAAAACGCCACAGGTTGACATATGAAGGGTTTGGTACAGACCAAGTCGCCCGGTTCGCCCGAGGCTGAGACGTCGGCACCTGTGTAGTCATACGCAGCGATCGCCATGCCTAAACCAGCGCCTTGGATTTCGCCTTCATAGACGGGTAGAAGTGGGTTCGGTGCGCCAAACAATGAAATGATATCCGTACCGCCGGTAATGCTGCCTAGGTTGATGGTCGAGGGGAAGGCGGAATATACATAAGAGAACGTCGAAGGGGCGAGTGGCGAACCTGTGGAATAGATCGCCTCCAATTTGTCCATGACAAGTCCAGCAGCGGATGGGTCAACGGACTTTTGCTCTAGAATGGATAGGTACTTTGCGGATGTGCCGAAGTGGGTGATGCCGAACTCATCTATCAGACGATGCATCGCTAGGTCGTCTGCAACGGAAGTTGACGGGTCGGACTTGTCTACATAGCGGAATGGAGAACCATCATAGAGTACCAATGTAGCCCCTGATGCCAGTCCACTGACCAACCAATGCCACATCATCCACGTACATGTTGTAAAATAGAAGAGCCGTGATCGGAGTGTCATCGAGCAGTGAATAATGTGCTCTTTCTTGTGTTGGAGGAGTGTACCGATGGCTCCATGGACAATACATTTGGGTGCACCTGTCGTGCCACTTGAATACAAGATATATACCGGATGGTCTGGCGGCAATTGCTTGAAGACAAGCTCTGACATTGACTTCAGTGCTGTAAATGTTGCGTAATCGTAGGTTTTGCCAGATTTTACAGGAATGGAGGTGACATCGAACTGTACTGAGGCTACAGTAGGGAAGATAACAACAGCTTGGAGAGATGGCAGGTCCCGCGCAATGTCGGCAACCTTGGGTAGTACTGGATGGCTGCGGCCGTTGTAGAAGGCAGCGTTGTCTGCAAAGAGCAAAGCCGGCTCGATCTGACGTAATCTATCGAGCACAGCGTGGACGCCTGTATCTGGGCTGACTGCTGTCCACACTGCTCCCAGCGACGTCGCAGCTAGCATTGCTACCAAGGCGCTTGTGTGGTTCGCGACATAGCCAGCCACTCGATCGCCTTCCTTGAGGCCCAGATGTATCATTCCGGCTTGGCACAGCTTTACTCTGTCCCTGAGCTCCTGCCATGTCACAGTCTCCCTTGTGGTTTCTGTTGCGGCGATAACAGCAGGTGAGGAAGGATCGACTGTAGCGGTGGGGAACAGGAGGTTCTCGGCGAAGTTGAGTGTTGCTCCCGGGAAGAAAGCTGGACGAGGAAACATGGGCGCGTCGTCATCCACAGCCTATCCATTGTAAGCAAATATAATGTGCATGAACCCAAGACGACTGACTGATGTTGGGGTTCCTTGGTGCCTGATACCCACGAAATCCCAGGCTCTTTGCCAGAAGCTGTTGACATTGTTGATACTCCATGCGTGTAACTCCGAGTAGTTGGAAAGCCGCAGATTATGTGTCTCATTCACCAATTTGAGGAACTGGTACATGGGTGTCGTTTTTGGAGAAGGATGCTCCCACAGGAGTTTGGGACCTGTTGGACTGCCATTGGTGCCTTTCGTTTCGTTCATCGTGTCGCAGCCGGTATGAGAAGTGCTTCCAGGAGCCGTAGCATCAGAGTTGGCAAAAATTTGAGGTTTACGGCTATCCAAGGCTTCCAACAATTCCTGACAGGGGCCTCGGTTCCCCCGCGCCCGATCTTGTGGAGCGGCAAATTCCGCTGGCGGATCGCGAAAACATCGCGGTTCCCCACGTCAGAACACAACAGCAACCCCATGGGCAGTCCGGTCCTCATCGTTTTCATTCCGCGTATCCAGTCCGAAACGCGTTCTTTCATCGACGGCAGGCTTTCTGTATATACTGTCTACGTCACTCTAGTGGGGCTGCAGGACTGCGCCACGCGTGTGCGAAAGCGTCAACTACGCGCCTACGCTCTCAATACGGCATGAATGCGCCTGTGGATCACCACAGCCCTCACAGCTGATTCACAGCCACCAAACTCAACATTCTTGCTCTCATTATGCCACGAAAATTAGCGACCTCACCGGTATGGAGGCACAACGTGCGGACGCAGTGCTGAACATGGGAAATGAAGAAGTAACCAGGCCTTTCATTTCCAAATCGCCATCACTACCTCATCTGCGTGTTTCAGTACCACGATCGGCACGTTGGCTGGGGCCTTTTTCACCGGTTTCCAGGGCGTTGGAAGCGTAGTCTGATGGTGTGTAGGACAACGCATTCATGCCTAGCCCTAAGTGGGATAGCACATGGTCTTTGCCCTCAGGCTTGAGCATTTGTTACTGCATCGCCTACTGTCTTCATGGATCTTTTTCATATAGTTTGTTAGGAAATTACGAGGCACATTCGAAACAGACCGTCTGAGCGAATCGAGGCATTGGCAGCAAACACCATGGGAAAAATCGGATGCAGGAACAATCTTACATCTGCCATGGCTGGGTATCAGGATCAGACGATCACCTGGACATGCTACGCGATGGCACGGACGTTTGCCTAATTTCCTTCCACGCAAACTTCACATCTGCGACGCTTCGGACAACAGTTCCATCTGCTTTGCACCTCCAGCGTTGTATGGCTCGTTGTCTGGAACCCTCCGGAACTTCGGAAATGCACTCATGATGGGATCGAAAGTCCTCAGTTGAAGCCAAATGGACCCGTATGAGCCTCTTGATGATGAGATGATGGTCCATGCCATCTGTCGCGACTACAGCACCAAGGAAGGCGGGACGATCACTGAATGCTCGAGGACTCATCTTTAGCCAACTTTTCGAGTGAGTGTTACTAATGCCGACCCATATCTCAGGTGGCCAAGACTTTGCCGTATGTGCTCCGAGCGCCCGAAGATATATGGTTTTGGGGACTGGTACCTGCATCTGTCATCTGTCAGCTAGATCGGGGGTGTGACGTGTGAACACTCGCATCCTGCTAGATCCACTGTCCTGCCTATAGCTCTGGGACTAGGCCTACAGATGGGTTCCTCAGGGGTATTGCCAGAACTGGCTGCAGGACCGCTACAATGCTAGTGCTTATCTTGGACTGAGCAGTGTTGAGGGCTTGCCAGTGGATCCAGCACTTGCTATAATCCTGGACATGCCATCGCAAGTGCGGGTCTTGTTTGATGCTGCAGATGTTCGCGTCTTTTCGGATATCTTATTTGCATGCTTAGCGCAAACACGTTTCGTCCGCAAGACATTCAGTTCCCTCGCCACGAATCTCTGACAACGGGATAGGTAGGGGTTGATACGCACCAAGCCCATACATTTGCGAGATCGACATAGTCAGGAGCCTGCGCCCCCATGCTGAGGGTATGCGACCTGCATCTACGCTTCCATAAACGGGAGCACTTGAGTCGGCCGATGCTCTTCCTTGGGTGTCTGTGAGTTTTATGGTCCATGTCCTGGCCTCTTTACCCCCTTTCTCCGCTGAAGGTACACACATGAAACTGAAGATGCACGGCTGAGCCGGAAGTTTGCGATTGGTCTACCAGTACGATAAGACTCGGATCTGTTGGATGTCTAGCCTGATATCTTCACGCATCTAGAAGATACCCGTGATACTCTAGTATCATGATGACGGACGACTAATGCCCTTGTGTACAACGAATTTGATTGTGAGTAGTAAGACCCTAAAGAGAGGTAAAGCTCGAAAGATTTCACACCAGCACCGGGAGCAGAAACGCCACCGGATCGCATCACAATCCAACGACTTGGGTAACAAGTAAACGATGCAGCTTACAACCCTGTACCATGCCCTGGTTCATTGTTGCTCTTACCAAAACGGCCAGAGCTAGTGAAGCTCCATGCTTCACGTTGCCGTAATAGATCAAGAAAGGGCGTCAGAAAAGGAGTGAAAGATACGAACACGTGCGAAGCAACCACACTGGCTTCAAGTCTGGGATACATGGGCACCATATAGACTTAAAAGGTCCCAGTACTGACCTGATATCAACATTACCATCAACCACCTTAGACTTTCCAGTATCAAATCAACCTTCGAAATCCAGCTTGTCGAAGTTGCTGGTGAGTTCGATGTTAGTTTTCTCCCTTGAGGTTTGTCTCGAAAGACTTTGGCTTACATTTCAGCACTTAGTACCAACCCCCAACACGGTCATTTTGATTCGCAAACCTTGCAAATATGGGCAGTCGCAGTAGGCGCGATGCCTTCTCTATCGAAAACCACAACCACACCATGTCTTCTTCAGCGGCCAACGAAATACGGCGTTTACCTTCAACCGCCCCATGCCCATATCATGCGGCTGTGCTTGCAACCGATTTCCGGCAATCTGGATCTCAGTCGGCAACATTCACACGCGAGATGCTCCAGTACACCCCACCCTTGACTCTGACGCAAGATTGGTGTATCGGCTCTTCAGCAAGCAGTGGGTGCACCTGTGCGTCTTCTGGAGGACCTGGGAGTGACAATATGTCCCGCGAGATCGATGCCATTATTCGAGCTTCTAAAGTTGCTGCCGCAGCCAATCCAATTCCCCCACGCAACGACAAATGAGACCGTGCCGGATCGGCAGTAGGAAAACCGTTTGAGTAAAGACTATTGTGAAACCTGGTATGGGTAGTTTCTGGATGGGGTTGTTTCTTTCTTGCAAAGTGCCAGGTTGCGAAGGTCGCTACGCCAAGGAACCTCCTCGGCACTGACATCTTAATGGAGTTCTTTTGAAGATCAAAACTGGGCAGTTGTTAGTACGGCTATCTTTGTAGCATACGATGTATTTTCACGATCTACTTGGCCAATTATATCCAGTTCGGCAAAAGATTTATCGGTCGCCGTTTGCGCCACAGTAAGCGATCGCTTCCAGTGTCGGTAGCGTGATTAGGTACGTGGGCTTCGATACGGTACATCAGATAATGTCGCCACTATGTTCAACACTGACGCATCTACGTGCAGGAGTGGACGCTATGATCTACAAGTCTGCGTCGTTACTGCAAGGTCGATCGAACGATAGGTGTGATATTCATCTCATGAAGGCCATTCAGATAGTGTTTGCTGCTTGGTCTAGCTGAACAGAAATGAACCCTGAAGCCGAGGACGGGCCCTCTTTGGCGCGGCTTTTAAACGTTGCTTCCAAGATTGTTCACCGACGCATCAGGAATTCGAAGCAGAGTTGCTAACAATCAATCCAAACTGATGAGACTGACTGACTGACTGATTGCTTGGCAGTCAGTTCAGTGTCAGTTTAGAGCTCTCGTCTTATCAGTCAGTTCAGTTTAGAGCTCTTAAACT